>NC_041371.1:6975696-7275696 GCF_900634415.1 Cottoperca gobio
TCGTCAGCATTGACTCACAGCACGATGAAGGGCGAAGGAGACGGAGTGGGAACGAGGGGAAAGCTGTGGTTTATGTTGGATATTTGCACAAAGATACACCGGGCAGAGAAGAGACAGACAAACACACACATGGGCAGATGGAGATTTAGAGAGAGACTGACAAGGGGAGTAAAATAGAAAATGTGTGACGGAAATTGACAAATGAACAGACGGACCACCTGTGGGAGTTAAGAGGGAGAAGGAGTCAGATACAGGCCTGGGGCGTCGGTGGATAACAATGATAAAATACAAATAAAAACACACGCTCCATTATTGTTATTCAGCTGGCAGTCCTCCGGGTCCCGTGGACATGATTTTAGCTGACTTTGCTACAAACTCAGCTCCTCGCTAAGTCTTGGCCTCGGAGGTTGCGAGGGATACCCGGCCGCTGTGGGAGTTTTCTCGGCTGCTTGAGTCAGCACAGTGCTGACAGCGAGGCCTCAACTCCCTGTACCTCCAGAGAGCGGGGGAATATCATTACCTCCAATCAAACCTACAGTCTATGAATGGCAATGAGGAGGGAAAAAAGAGCAGAAGCTAACTGAAATTAGCTCCTCGGTACATTCATTACACCCAGTGCCACTGCCACAGTCATTCTGGATTCAGCACACGGAGGACGCTCATCAAAAGTTAAAGATGAAAAGTAGCAATAAGAGCTCTTCAAAGTAAAATATTCACTGTCTCTATGTAACTTAGAGAATTGGTTGCATTTGACATTGTTTGAACAAGAACCCCTGCAGATAAAATGTGAAGTCATTCATCACAGCTGCAACCACAGAGCTCTCACAGTGCACAGCACAGAGCTTCTTTGCGGACACACTTTGTATTGGAAAAGTAGATGCACTGCTGCTCTTTTCACATGCGACTAATTCACCTAATGTTAAGTAACAACACAAAGCTAGACGAGTCAGAAAATGCTTCTCTCAGGAACTCTTTTAGGGGCTCCTGCTGGAAATATTCCGTGAGCAGCATAAAGACTTCAAACCCGTCCTTTGAAATGTAAAACAAAGTAAAGAGAAATATCAGAAGGCATCTTTAAAACTTTTAATGGAAATCTGACACACCTTCTTTAAATGTGTAGAATTCTTGTTTGTTTTTTTCATCCTTTGGATACAAATGTGTTTGTGTTCAAAGCTAGTGATGCTTTCAAAATGCTTCCCTGCCTCAGGGTATATTTATAATTTAAAATGTTCCTACTTTTAGTTCTTTAAAGAATTGGACCGGGTTTCAATAAAGACGTACTTTGAAGTGGATTATAGGAAATGATCTACACTTATTTCACCTCAGATTTAGGGATGCATGCAGGCTTTAAGCTTCTTTTAAGGCCATTTCTCCCTGATTCCTTTTTGTGCATGAGGCAGTTTTAAAAGCATGCGAGGAACCCTGTGGAGTTCAATGGTATTGACCATAATATGGATGGAAAAGTACTCTCACACACACACACACACACACACACACACACACACACACACACACACACACACACACACACACACACACACACACACACACACACACTGCTGAGCACTTGCTTTGAAGCATCTGCTGCCCAGAATATTTCTGTCAGTATGAATTTCTTATAGTTGCTGAATCTTTTACTCTTGTGCTCTTGATGTTGGATGGAAGTAGACTCCACATGTCAGTCTCTCTACGTCTGTTTGACCCAAATACTTTCAGATTTCTGCTGTCAAACAAGCCACACGTTTATGCTGAACACAGATTTGTGTTGTGAAACCATCTTTAGGGCTTTCAACTAGAAGCAGCATACCTCTTGTATGTGAAGGTAGTAGTATTTGCCCTGGGTGTTGCTTTTTTATAAGGACATTTGTATAAAAGCCAGAGAAAAGAGTCAAGAAGAGGAGGTACCAATATTTGGGAAAACAATAAATAATTAAGAAAAAACTCTGAATATCCCAGACTAAATGTGCCAATTTACATTTTTCTTTTTATTGGGGATATTCTCTGGTACATTTACGAGAAAAATAAACAGTGTTTAATTTCCGCTTCACTTTACAAGGTTGGATCGACCTCATCAAGCCACATATAACTCACGTTACTCCTCTGCCCCGGCGCCATATTTTCATTTTATTTCTACCCACAATAGCCCTCGTCGCAGTCGTAATAATGTGTTTCCACTGCAGGATCGTGGACAAGCATACTGTAGTCCCATGTCTCTGAAGTTCACGACACATTAACTGATGGTCCACTTGCTGCAGCGGCGGCATCATGGCATATCCTATTGTCTGTGAAAGCAGCACATTGTCTTTGTGAGACAAAAGATAACCTGCAAAGCCATCTTGTTTTACTCCTGCAGCAGATATAGCGTGTTGATTTGTGAGCTTTAGAGCTCCTTGTAGGAAGGTTTTATTACCTTCAGACTGAGCCAGGCTAGCTGTTTCCCCCTTTCCAGTTTCTGTGATAAGATTTCTTATTTAACAGACATACATGAGAATGATATCGAACTTCTTGATGTTGAGAGACATTTGTGAGGCTGTTGTGAATTGTTTAAAAGCCAAATAAATGATCACCACCTCCATGTGGATGAAAACACACTGGACATAATTAGGTACAATTAGACTACTTTTTTTATTCATTTCATTTTTATATTGTATTTCTTTTTGTATTATATTAATTTTATTTTATTTTATTCAACAAATATGAGGAGGACTCAAATAGGCCGGCATAGTTCTGTGTTTAATGTATTTCTTCCTTCTCTTCACAAGAGTTTGGTGTTTTCCTTTTGTTAAAACAGGTAAAAATAGCAACAGTTTCCTTTGTTGTCATTCTGTAATTTCATAAATGCAACAAATATAGTATAACTATATATTAAATCTATAAGCTGTGTTATCAAATATGTTTTTGCAGCTCCAGACAAATCTTATTTGGTGGAAGAGGGGCAACATGGCTCTTTAGATAGCAAAGGTTGCCGACCCCTGGCTTAATCCATGTCAAGAAAATAGTCCCTCATGTAACCTCAAAAACACTAATTGTTGTTTTTACAGCGATGTTGTAGAGATGAACAAACATATATATAATGTGTTATCCAGTCATCTCCAGAGGTGGTGGTGGGTGGATTGTTTAAAGTTGGACACAGCTCATCTAGCTTTCAGCAAGAAGGTAAATATGAGTATTTCCCAAAATGTCTGAATATTCCTGTAATGGTCCAGCTGGGAACTGCAGAAACGGCAGATGACATGAAAACTTACTTCTACTCTTGATTCCTCTGTGCTACATAGAAACACCTTGACAGTTCCTCTTATGTGCTCTGTGCTACTGGTTGTACACTTTCTTTTCTCTCACACACTCTTTTTTCTTTTCTCTCCTTCTTGGTTGCTTATTATTTACTTTCAAATGAATCAATGCACTGCTGCGTCTTGGGGTATAGAGCGATGTGAATAACCTTGGAAAATTGCAAAACCATAGAACTGCAGAACTCACAGTTTGATTTTGGAGTTTCTGTGCTTTTAATTTGGTCTGTCTTTGCAAACGTTTGCTGACCAGCCTGCTGCTCGGAGGCGGACATCATGAAACAGATGCTTGGCAGATGTTAAGGTTAAAACGTGCTTGGAGGAATTCACTTTCTGCTTAATGATGGCCAATGAGAAACTGCCTTTCAGCTGTCGCCTGTGGAAGTGGAAAGTTTGAGTGTTAGACAGAGTGATTGTGTATTTTCCAGTAGATTTTAGGAATGAATACATGCCTAAAAAGGCATATGGCACTCTAAACTTATCGTTGTAAGTGTTAGCAATCAAAGCTCTCCATTTTTCTTTTGGGTTTTGAAGTGAGTAAGGGAAAAGACGAACCAAGGTCTCGAGGGAACGGCGACAAAGTACACCGAGTCGTGGATTGAGATGACACTCGCTGCTCTCTCGTGCTTTAGATTGAAGGCAGCTGCCAGACAAGAAGTTGATCATTTTTAAGATTCAACTTAAGATGGAGCCCTGCTAGCTTTTTGAAACTTGTAAAAAATACCAGCGCTCGTCTTTTCAGGGGCAACATGTGGGAGAGAAGCAGCAACAGGGAACGAAGCAAAAGTAGACGTCTTGTCTGAAGCTGTCAGCGCTATACGAGAAGATCTTGTGGGCTTATTTCAGGGAAGTTATACTATTCATGCTGCTTTGTTCCAGAAACATTGACACATATAGAACATATTTGATTGTAGATTTTTGCCACTTTTCATTGGAGAGAAATGTAAATGAATTTTCAATGTAATCATAAGGAAACAGTTTCACCTGTTTGGTGTAAACTATCTCTTTGGGAGGATGCTGGGAGTGACGTTTTGAGATCTATGGCACCGCAGAGACAGAGGGGAGGCTTCAGATACTTTTTCATCTTTGACAGTAACAACTTCTCTGCTGAACAGCCCTCCCATTAGTGAGGGACTACCATTACCTCCCAGCTATCCTAACATGCACAAACTGGTCTTCAGAGCTCATTTGGAGGAGAGTGAGCTCTGTAGCTTTGCATTTCTCTTTACATTCCCACCTTACATCTTTATGCAGGTTGAATTGTTTTTGTTTTTGTTTTGTTGTTTGACATTGAAGAAACATTAACATTAACAAGGCTGTGTCTTTGTTATGGAGAAGCAGCAGGAGTGGGCATGCTACTGCGAAATTACCCACCTGATGCTTGCAGTACACACACACACACACACGCACACACACACACACACACACACACACACACACACACACACACACACACACACACACACACACACACTTTGCTCTTTCACTATTTGATAATCAGTTGTAGCAACTATCAGAATAGGAAACGAGCAGCCATGGAAACGCGTGCCTCTTGAGTGCACAATACAGTCGATAAATATGCCTGCAAATGACTCTCCATTCTTATCCTCAGCCATCTCTGCTCTGCTACTAGTTGTAACTGATGATTTATTAATATGTTCCCGCTAATACCCTCCAATCATACCGTATGGCTCGCAGGCAGGAAGATTTACTCACCTCTCACACTCTGCCACTGCTCCGGCTCAGCGTCAGGTCAGTCCAACAGAACCTGTTCAATAATTCAAGCACTGGACCGCAGGGCAGGGACCCACATGTCGCACACAATGAGGATGCACACGGCACTAAACTCCAGGAAGGCACTCACAGCTCATCATCAGCCGCCGACGGGTAATGAACCCAAATGACCTGACACGAGCAGAGAGAGATAAATTAAGTGCTGTGGAACAAAAAAGCATGCACAGTGGATACTGTACCTAGATTTAAGAAGGCACATTTATCTTCATTTAATGCTTATATAGTGCTCCAGGAAAAAGTTAGATATTTGTGGAAATATGCTTTTTTGTTTTCTGACTGAGAGTTAGAAAACATCAAGCATGGCTTTGTCCGAAGGTAACTAAATCTGCAAATGAGCACCTCTGAAGCTCACTAATTACCTCTGACAAGGAGTTGGTTTTGTTATCTTTGGACAGATCCAGGTCAGCTGTTTCCCATTGTGTCCAGTCTTTATACTAAGCTTAATACATTTAAACATACGGTATCTGCATATAAGTGCAGAATCTGTAGGACAAGATTTTGGTACCAATCACATTTGAGTACTTTGGCTGCAGGCAGATAAAGTCTTTGCCCGGCTATCCATTATCTGGATATCTTAAATATTTGCCATTGCCCCCAGAGGCTACATAAATCGTCATCAGACCGATAGCCGATGGGTTCAGAGATTGTGCTAAGCTAAGCTAAGAGGCAACTTCAGTTTAATTTAATAAGTATATTCACCAAAATGTTAAACTAGACCTTTATTTCACCTGCTGTTTGCTCTTGTTGCATTTGCAGAAATGACTTGCGAGCATCATGGCGAGCACCCTTAAATTACTGCTGAGCAAATTCACTGAACACATGAAGTCAGAACATTTACTGCTAGCGATAGCAACAAGTGGGCTAAAGGATGCACTGAAAGGTTTTGACAACTTGTGAGCATATTAAATCCCCACAGGAAGCTTAATAATCACCCTTGAGCTTTAACTAAGAGAGGAGTGAAATGAGCGAGAGCATCAAACTTCTCCATCAGCTGAATTAATCAGGAGTCAGAGAGTACTCTTCACAGAGCGGGCTAGCTTCACGTCTAATGACTCCAAGTCCAAGCCCAGTGTGTCCATAATTGAACTTTAAGCCTCAGAGAAATACGAGGAGCGAGGGTACAAAAATAACACTGTGTACTTATTATCCTCTACATAGCAGTGAGTGAGAGATCAGGATGAATTTTCGGTGGGATATAAAGATACAAGCTCCCTTCTGGGGTTAAACGTGCAAACACAGATTTCCACTGGAACGAGAGTCACAACGAATCCTCCGGGTCTGCAGGTCATGTCTGTTTTTAAAGCAGATGCAGTCTATTCTTACTGAATGGCCATTTTCAGGGAACGAGCACTCATCGTGCAGTGAGACCTTGCTTTGTGCAATAGGCACGTATTCCCAAGTGTGCTATAATATATCACGGAGTTTGCATAGCAAGCAAGTCAGTAGTTTCACATTTGCAATTCATAGCAGCTCCCCCCCACATGCCTGCTCACTCTCTGGAGTAATAGACTCCCGTCATTGATGAGTCCCCGGGGTGTGCAGAGTGAATCCTTTCTCACGTCTGCATCGATCGACCCGAGAGTCCTACCTGATTTACATTGACAAGAGCATTGGGGTCCAAATGAAAGTAAGCATGTTTTCCAAATTGGAAACACAAGGGACACTTCGCTCCGTAAACAGACAGCCGGGAAGGTAAACGCTGACATTTGAATTGAACACTGTGGAAGACAGCTGACTTGGCTACTTTTCTGGCTCCTTCCTTTAGCGGCAGTGAACATTGCTTCAAGGATAATTTAAGGTGTGTTCTGTTTAGATAAAGCAAAGGCCATATCCATGATGAGTAGACTCGTGTCAGCTTGTAGACATTTTTGATGGTTTCATTATTATTATAATTTTTTGAATGCAAGGTTTTGACAACTACTCTGTATTGTGTTTCTCTATTGTAAAATAAGATGTTGTTAGCACTGTGGACTCACTTGGCCAAAAACAAATTCCACTGACCCTGATTGTAAGCTCATTAAAATAAAGGGAAAATATGTTTCAGATCTTTTTGTGCTCTTAGGTTTTAAACAAATATGAAGTTAAAATATCATTTGGAAAACACTTTAAAGAAGAAGGCAAGTGATTTTAAAATGTACTTTTTAGACAATTCAAACAGCAGATCAAGCTGTAAACATAACACTGACACATTGTTACATTATAAGGTCTTTATGGCTAATGTGTTAGCAAACACATCCAGCAGACACTGAGCAACATTACCACATATGTTTGTGTCCAGCCGATGATTGTAAGTCCAATATTCACTCTGTTTTTGGTTTCTACCAAATCCTGAGGGAGAAGTCTGTCTCGTTAACTGTTAAATGCTTTCATCATGTTCACCAGTCTCTAACTGTGTGTGTCTGCCATTTGATGCTGAGCAGTTGTTGTAGTTAGAGGGTTTTTTTGTGCTGAAAACGGCTGCATGCTGCGACTGGAAAAGAGGCTGATGAGAGCGGTGAGAGCGAACTAAAACACTAAAGTTGCAGGGCAGACAACCAAAACAATGAGCTGAAAGACGCCTAAACGCTGAAGATAGATGGTGTAGAGTCAGTTGATAATTCTCTTTTCACCACAAGCAACATATTACGAGTTACATGTAGTGATTTGATTCATTGTTAATATAAAAATATGGATTAATACAGCATTAAAATCTTCATCAATGTTTATACCGGACATTAATGTCAAGTTAAATCTTCTTTGGTCTATTTGTTCAGAATAATTATATCATGAGGTGAATCACTGCGTTTGCCAGGTTAATTCACAGTATGATACGGAGACCCACAACATATGGCCAAATATAATGAGCAGCCAAATGAACAGATGGACTAAAATCCCACATAGTCATTAGGTGTCAGGACTCATTTAAGAGTCAGTGTCATAGGCTGGATGTTTGATTTTGAAAAGTCAGTGTTGGATTTTAATTTGAGTCGGTGAAGTTTGATGGACGCAGAGAGAGAGAAGCATCAGGTTTGTTTAGAAAGACTTCAAATAAACACATAGCTACTGTCTGTTGTGAAATCTATAGGGCTTTATAGGTATTGTTCTAAGTCATGAGCGGACAAGAGGACGAGGATATTAAATATTCCTCCCACGCGGACGGAGCGAGATCATGAGATGTCCAAATTATGTCACACACAGACAGTCGGTGAAACACTTTGTTTTAAAGCAAAAGCAATCATTTGAATTCATATTTGACAGCGGTGGGGCAGATGAGGTAATAAAGCCGATGTAATTATGTTGTTGATGCCGGCTTTGCATGGCATGAGAGCTGACAGGACAAGCAGCTCATGGAAATGTGAGCCTCAGGAATGTCAAGGGTTTTAGTTTCACAGAGGAACACAACAGATCTCAGAAATGTCAATGTGTAAACACATCAAAAGGTTACGCTTCATCAGTTGCATGCACACGGCCAGATGCACGGACAAACACATGACTCTCACTCTCACTCGCAGAAAAAACACACACACACACACACACACACACACACACACACACACACACACACACACACACCGACTGCATCCGTAAATGACCTTTTGTCTGATCATTATTTTTCAGTATTTTCTTTCCGTAGTCATTTCTGTGAGAAACGGAAGCAAATATGCAACGAAATGCCTGGAAACATGGGACAGAACTCAACAGAACAAAATAGAAAAAGCAACAAATGTAAAAAGAAGGACAAGCACTCAGAGCTGTAACTTAGACACCATTACAGTTTTTTTTTACAATTGCTAAAACACTAAACCCCATTCTCTGATCCAAATCATCAGTTGCCTAAACCCATTTGTCTAATCAACCACTCTTTTAACAAAACCCTAAACAAGTTCAAGTTAGACACTACTTGCAAAACTCTAAACACATTCTCCTTTACTATAAAACACAACTCCCACTGTGATGCACATGTGTTGCAAAATGCTAAACACAGGCAGCAAAAGTTGAACACAACTACAACACAGTGGTCATCGTTTAAACACAACGACTCAAAACTGTACACACTTGTTTCTAATGATGTGATCAGCCGAAGTTCAGAATGAAAACCCACAATGGATGAAAACATTTTGAGAGGCAGAGGAGGGAGAGGTGGAAGAAGAGGAGGTGGAAGAAGATGAAGAGTACAAGTAAGAGGTGATGGGCCAAGAGGAAGATATCAAGGCCGAGGAAGAAAACAGAACCGTCATTTCAGATGCAATCCGGGCAACGGTCACAGACCATGTTCTTGTTCATGGCTTGACAATGAGGGAAGCAGGACAAAGAGTGGGTTCTCTGTGGCCACCATCGTAAGAGCATTCAGAGAAGACAACAGGTACAGTTGGAGATTGTTTGAATTTGATTCTATGGAAAGGCCCCATGAATATATTGTTGGAGATGAAGCAGGGATCAATCTGACGAAGAGAAGAAGGAGAGGCAGGAACATAATTGGCCAACGGGCCATTGTGGAAGTCCCTGGCAAGCGTGGTGGCAATGTCACCCTTTGCGTGGCCATAAGTAATTGGGATTTTCTGATTGAGGTTCAGGTTCCTCATCAGGCCGGGCATCCTATTTATGTTGTAGTTTGGGACAATGTCAGCTTTCACCGTGCAGTCTGCATACGTGAATGGTTCATAAATGTTTGCCTTCCACCATACAGCTCATACAGAGGAGTTATGTTCTGCGTGGCGCTGGAGGGTCTTTGACCTGAACCCCTACACCAGGGTAAACCTCCTACAAGCAATGGCATTGGCCTGTGGTGACATGGGTGTGGATGCTTGTCAAGCCTGGATCCGCCATGTCAGAGTTTTTCCCCCGTTGCTTAGCAAGAGGAAACATTGCATGTGATGTAGATGAAGTCCTCTGAACCCAGAACACAAGGTTTTTCTATTTTGACTGGAAAAGTGCATGATCTGAAAGCATTGTTTGATTTGTGCCAGAGGAGTCTGTGATTTTGTGAATGTAGCTTTTGTGTTTTGTGTTTTGTGTTTTGTGTTTAAAGTTTTGAGAAAATGGTTGAAGGTTGTAAAATGTACTTTATTTCAGAGGACATTGAATAATACTGGCACCAGTACAAGGCCTTATTTGGTTTACAAACATACATCACTCATTCACCTGCTTTCACTTCCCTTTCCACATGCCCTAAATTGTATTTAATAGCTTCAATCAGTGTGGGGATAGTGAATCTCTGCTGTTAATGCACTATTCATGTTTGAAAAGGGGACATTGTGGGCGAAGCATCAGCCCTGTTGCCATTAACGTTGCATTAGATGTCCTGTTCCAAACAATAATTACAGCTGAGTGCAGACACATGACTCGACCTGAGGCTGAAGAGAGGCGGCCTGAAACACACACACATAAACACACACTTTTGTCTGCAATCACCTCATCCAGCTGCATTGCTCAGACCTGGGAGTGTCTGCTAAGACGAGCTGCATGTCAGAGACTGTTGGCCTCTCCACACAGAGCTTGGGACCCCAGCCAGAGAACCACCGTGTGTATTGGGGTGGAGGAAGGTGGATAGAGATGAGCAGATAGAGAAGTCCTTGGTCACACAGTGCTGAAGTGGCAGCTGCTCAGAGACTTGTGTGTGACACTGAGAAGAGAGGAGAGTTTGGCTCTTTTTAGGTTTTTTGCTGAAGTAAAGTCCAATAATATTCTGATGTGCTGAATGACAGGCACCATATTCCCACAACAGGGCAGCCTGGTCTCACCAAATGACATTTGGTTTGGTGTTATCGCGACACATTTTCTGCTTTTCGCCTGCCAATATCAGATGTTCAGAGCAAGTGATCTGGAAGTCAGGTGATGTAGTATAAAAAGTGAGAAAGTCCAAGACCCAAGACTGCTGTTTGTGACTACTTAACTCTTGTATTGTGTTGAAAAAGAAATACGTTAATTATGTTTAGGGTCATATTGACCCTTACTGTGTAAATACACTCAAAGAACCAGGTGAAACTAATAAGAACTTCAATTTAGATCATATGAACATTTAGAAAAGGGACATACAATACATTTTTTATTCAACAATCCAACACTATATGTAACAATTCTTTACCGTTACATTCTTTAACATCTTTCCCTCATCACACTTTTTTTGAAACTAATTTAACTTTTAAATATTCTCCTCACATTGTCAATGCTCTCCACACGATGGGCAGAATGTGATCATCTGCAGATGTAATTCTTGCATTTCACACAAGAGGTTCTTGTTTTACTGAATGGAACAAGGCGCTCGTCTACAGTAACATATTAACAAGGATCGTACAACAAAGGAAGAACTTCGACCCATGTATCCCAGACTTCTCTGACCGCAGCTAGTTTGTCTCTTTCACGTCGACCAGCTCTGGTGTCACGGTTGTCAAATCGGATCACCCGAGTTATCATGTGAAATGACTCCAGAGACATTGTTGCTCCAAAGATTGGCCTTCCCTTCTCTTCATCCCACAGACTGGCAGTTGCTTCTCCTCTTGACTTGCACACTGCGGCTAATACCAGGATTACAATGTACGCATGCAAGTCAATCTGATCCAGTGGCTTCCATGTCTCTTGGCATACACGCCTCCCCTCCGAGTTGGTCATGTCGAGTATGATCCTCTCTCTTGGTGGGGATGTGAAGAGCTGAAATGCTGATTGAATATCATCAACTCCTGTGGCAGCACATCTTGGAGGGCCTGGAGTCATTTTGATGACATTGGAAGATGACAGTCTGCCTCGGCTTTGGTGTGGTGATGTTGACCATTTTATGTTACCATCTTTAAATGCACGTGTCACTTCTGTCGAGGATTGCTGCATTCCTTGGTTTTCATCTGATGGAGAGACTACGGCAGGATCGTCCTCTGAATCATCTTCATCGTAGGAATATTCATAATCCGGATCGTCTTGTCCTCGGTCTCTGAAACCTCTTCCTCTTCCTCTACATCACTATCACAGTCCAGAATATGTGATGAAGCTTCTTCAGTTGTAAATCTTTTGGAGCCAATTTTTTATTGTGTCTCTCAGAGAGATGACATTACAACGCTGACAAGAACAAGCGTGAGAAAGCTCCTCCTCCTAATTCACACACAACTGGTTCTAAATGGCTGTTCAGAGCCAGTAGACAAATGCAATCAATTAAAGTGTATCAAAGAGACATGTTTTCTTTGGGTCTGAACAGCGACCTACCCACATCAAATACCAACTCTGCACAGACCTTCCACTGCACGTCTAAGTGTTCAGATATTACACCCAGTTCATGAAACTAAATGAGGAAAAGTCAAAAACATTCAGGAAGAAAATGACGAGTTAACCAAAACTTTGGTCAACTCAAAAGCTGAAATGGGTCAAATTGACCCTTAACATAATACAAGGGTTAAGTTCTTGTGATTAGTTGTCTGTGTGTATGTATGTATATGTGTCCCATTGTTCCTCATCGGTTCGTTGTGTGTTTGCTGGTGTGGTTGGTCCTTCTGTGCTGATCCTGGTGCCCACCTTGTTTGTCCTGTTTCTTATTACCGTAGCCTGCTCCTTCATTTTTGTTTTACACCTGTGAGTGCGTGTGTGTGCGTGTGTGTGCGTGTGTGTGTTTGTTCTTTTTAACCCAAACCATAATCTTTTCCTAAAGTACTTCATTTTGAATTCACAACGTTAACCACATGTTTAAAGCTGTGACTATGGTTCCGTATGTGACAAGTTGGGAATGAGAATGGCGTTAAATTACACATAAAAAGCTTAAAATGCATGACATGACACGTAAAATGGCCTTAAGTGGCATGCTATTCATACGCCTTCCCATGAGATCACTTTGCAATGCTGAAATCAGCCTCAGCTTTTCTTTCTGGCTTGTTTTTGAAACTGTTGGATTGAGTTGATCCTGCTGTTCATCCATCACCATAAACTAGTTATGCACTTAATTGGTTTTCATCATTAAACAGCTATATCATGACTACTTGTAGCTTTTAATTATAATGCAACAGAGAATTCTCACCTGACTGCAGCTAACCTCCGCTCTACGGAGCATTATAATGTATTTTTAGCTTGTTTTGGTTTTCTGAACGCAACTTTACTGTTTTTGGTTCACTGCTCTCATCGTGTCGTTGTTGCTCGCAACTGGCAGCTGTTTTCAGAAGGAAAAGAAAAGTCTGATACCGGCTGTATGCTATCTAACCGGCACCAAACGTCAAGGCGTCCACAGACAAGGTTAGTGACAAGCTGCTGAACAAAAACAGGAAAAGATATTTTCTTCTCATTATAAACTGTATGAATTTATCTCCATGTATGCAAACAAATGATTGCAGTCATTATGGAAATGATCACCACTTCCATGTTCATGTTTGCACCATGTGCAGACAAACAAACATTAACGCTGCCAATAACAGCGAAAAGTCAACATACGGTAAAAGAAGCACAGCATCAGCAACCAAGCCACGCCCCCTTCAAATAAATCAAAGTCATTCCTACATTTATAAAGGTTTAATAGGTTAAATACGTTATTTGGCCTCTTAAAACAGTCATTTTTAGATCTTATGAAACAGTAACTACATGTTTACAGTTAATTGGTTTTGATTAGAGGGAACTACAGATTATTTCTATCAATTTATATATGATTTCAAGTATTTAAGACATTTAGAGAGATTTATTTAATCTTTAGTTTGAAGCTTTACACACATCATATAGCTGGTTGTATAAATCTCCACTTATAGTCGTGGATTACGAATAATTACGAAATTTGAATTTATAAGCAGCCGATGCTCCTGGTGATTCAAGCAGCAAGTCATTTGTCTGCAACAATAAACAGCATTTTAACACCATCCCAAATCACATTTCAGAAACTCACAAGAGCACAAAATCATGTCTGATAGATGCTGCTCCTGTGATGTTTGCCAAAATCTATCAAGCAATTTATCCATCTAAGAAGAAAACAGGCATGGTAGGAAGCACGCTGCCCTTACGTCCGTCTGTCTCTGCATATCTGCCACTTGAGAAGCCATTGATCCAAACAGACCTTTTGTTCATATGACCGGCCGACGCTGCAGCAGCAACAAACACTTCTGTTCCTCCCTGACGGCATGACCACTCGTGTTTCCGTCAAGCGTGGGTATGAACCCTGGCGCTGTCAACCATGCAGAGAGGGATCAAATAAAATGAGATGAGAAGCCGAGCTGGAGTATCAAGTTTTCCAGACCAGAAAACACTGCACCTTAATGTCCTGGAGTTACCTTAAGGGGAGACACGACAGGGGAATAAGGTAAAATAAATTAACTATCACCATGAAACACCGTGACAAGTTTTCTGAAAGGTTATGTTTTAATAAAAACATTAGACATTTTCTCATTAAATATGTGCTCATTTAAATACAGCTCTGTAACAGGAATCTGAAGATTGGATAAAGCCAGGTTCAATATTCTTGTTTTATTTTGTTGACATATTAGAGAAAGGTTTTTAGAGGGAACTTTGGATATTTCTACAGACTTATAGACAAGGCTAGAGAAACAAACACCTAAATGTGTATTTTGATGTGTACTTCAAATCAAATCAAATTTATTTGTATAGCCCAATATCACAAATTATACATTTGTCTCGACACCCTCTATCCTTAGACCCTCGCATCTCACAAGGAAAAACTTCCTAAAAGAAACCCCATAATTAAAGGGGGAATAATGGAAGAAACCTCAGGGAGAGCAACTGAGGAGGGATCCCTCTCCCAGGACGGACAGACGTGCAATAGATGTCGTGTGTACAGGATAAACAACATAGTACAAATACAACATTTGACAGAAATGATGTTGTGTTGGAAAAGAGAAAGTTTGGATGAATCCAGGAAAATGTCAAAAAGGCTTCCCGGTGTCCAGCAGGACCAGGGCAGCAGGCGCAGCCACGATTCATGATCCTGACGTAAACTTTATCAGTGGCAACCTGCCACATGAGAGACAGACACTCCGGATGATGAGTTAGTAACATACATTTACATAAATGCATACAGATAGAGAGGGAGAAGAAGAGAAAGGGAGGGGGGGGAGAGAGGAAGAGAGCAGGGAGGTGTCCCCCGGCAGTCTAAGCCTATAGCAGCATAACTAGGGGCTGATCCAAGACAAACCTGAGCCAGCCCTAACTATAAGCTTTATCAAAAAGGAAAGTCTTTAGCCTACTCTTAAATGTGGAGAGGGTGTCTGCCTCCCGAACACAAACTGGAAGCTGGTTCCACTGGAGAGGAGCTTGATAGCTGAAGGCTCTGGCTCCCATTGTGCTCTTAGAGACTCTAGGAACTACAAGTAACCCTGCAGTCTGGGAGCGCAATGCTCTAGTTGGTTTATAAGGTACTATGAGATCTTTAAGATATGCTGGAGCCTGACCATTAATTGCTTTGTAAGTCAGGAGAAGGATTTTGAATTCTATTCTGTATTTTACCGGGAGCCAGTGCAGAGCAGCTAATACAGGAGTAATATGATCCCGTTTCCAGTAATCCAGCTTTGTCTGAAAGACGACATCTTATGGAAGCAAAATGGGCCAAACTTTCAAAATTGACCTGTGCATAAAAAAATGTTTTGCCTTTAGTATCTCGCCTTAATGTTTTGAAAGATGTTCAATCAATATTGCTCATCACCTGCTGCGGGGGACCATATTGCCCGATTTTAACTGAGCTTTAAACTCTGTTAAAAAACGACCCGAGAGTTGACGTCCTCATTGATGATCAATATTCTTATGAGGCTGAATATAAACTCGGTTGATTAATCCATTAAGTAGTTTTTAATGAGCGAGCACTGAGAGGTTGGAACTGTGAAGATATATGGAAACCTTTTTCAAATGTTCAGCGGATGATAACAGCCTTTAGCAATGAGGATAATGAGTTTATTTGTTTATTAATTTATGTAAATAACATAATGAGGGACAAGGAGTGATAAAATAAAAAATGTTGATGGACCTAATTGCGACAAGATATTCCCTTTAATGATGTGGTTGTGGTATAAGAGATAATTCTGGTTTATTATGCATGTAATTGTCCAGGATTTCTGTTACTTGTGATACCATTGAGTTCACCAAGTTAATTTGAGTTATGGAAATGAGACAACTAAAAAGAAACAGACAGTGCATTTGTTTCTGAAACTGTCACGATGGCAAACTTTTGCTGCCTTCAAATGGAACTTGTAAACTTGTGTTTACGAGTTGTGTACACAATATTTACCAGCAATAATATTGTTACTTCTCCCTCTGGTCTGAGGGCAGACCGGAGCTGCAGTGACTCACTATCACCTCTAGAGGAACAAGTGGTATTACAGCCTGGACGGAGCGCAGCTAGGCAGTTAGACTGATCATTTCAGTAGATATCTCTGCAACACAACACAGACTTCTTTGAACGCTGTTACCGCTTCACATTCTGTTGATAATGGTAGTTCATTGTTTAACACAGTAGTAATAAGCACAGAGGATTTACACTTTGTTCTCTTTGGCGCCACCGATGATGATAGGCGATAATCGCAGGTATGAGTTTGGATCTCACTTCTCAGACAGAAATGCGAATGCAAAGGCTCAATCACCATTGTGTTAACTCATTTGCCAATAGATTGTTTTAAGAGACATTTATTTATATGAAAATCTTCAAGATTATTAGACTTCTCATTTTATATTTCTAATATTTGAAAAGATAATGTAAATATTCGTTTTAATTATCTTTATTATTTTATCTTTTTTTTTACACTCATATGTAACAGTTCTTTTTAGTGGGCACGGGAAAACAATTTTTTTTATATATATATATTGAAATTACAGTAGGCAATAATCTAATTTTTTTTTACAAATAGCCTAAAGACATAAGAAACTAATAGTAGAAAAAGTGTATTTTTAGTTTGTCATCCTATTAATCATCTTCATGCCTAACTTTTACTCTTTACTTTACAAGTCTGCTTCTTTGCTAGCATCCCTCGGTCCAATTCAGGTCTACTCACCAAACTTTTTCTTATCAATGATCCCCAAATAAATTCATATTAAATCCCCTTTTGATAAGAATGCACAAGGAGGAAGGAGATGTTGCTGTCAATTACTTTAAGAGGTGTGTGACTTCAATTTGTTCTAATAAAACAAAACAGACTGTATACATTTATTCACTTCGGTTAAAAGGGGTTAAAATAAATCATAAACAATAACTCATATTTTAATAATGACCCTCCTGGGACACCGTCATTGACCCTTGGTAGTACCCGGACACTATTTTAGGAACTCAAATAGCACTGGGCATAAAAATCAATGACCTCACGAGAAAAGCTCCTATCCATTACAACACTAAATGCCTTCGTGTGTAGCTACAAGAGAGAAAAAGCTCGGACTGATTCAAAAACTCTGGCCAATCCCGAGTCACATGACTCAAACACCGGCAGCGATAGAGAGCGCGAAAGGGACGCAGAGCCTCGGTGTTCACGAGCCTGCACAGCACCAACCCACCACCGCTATACGCCCAATTTCTTTTTAATTGAACCCTTTTACTCCCGCTCGGTGAGTACATTTTCCACTGCCATTTTCTTAAGCATATTTTTATCCTCTTTTTCTTGCTTTCTTGTCTTGGTGTTGCCGACATGGGGAAAATGTTTTCTCGTTTTCTGCATGCAATGATTTAAATCTTGGATGCTGAGTGTTGCTGCTCCGGCGACATCCACCGAGAAATAGCCCTACGTGCTTTGCGGACGCTCTTGATATTTTTTTTCCTCCTCTTTCTCTTCCTCTCCTCTTCCCGAAGCGGCTTCTTTACGAGCTCACTTGTTATAATCCCCACCTTTTGCTTATTTTCAGGCTTTTTTTCTCCTTCATCATGGCTTGTTTTGGTGTGATTTTGCTTTTGCTTTTGCTTTCCTCTGATCTTGCAGTGTTTCTCTGGTGTTGGAGCCTGTACGTCTCCGAGGGCGCAAAAATAACAGTTTTGATTTTCATCTTTAAGGATTTTACTTTTCTAATAGGTGAGGAATTTCACTTTGCTGGAGTTTGTTTTGGTGTTTTCTTGGTACTTCTTCATGCAACCTTAACGAGCAAATGGGAACTTTTTGTTTTGCAAAACGGATATCTCGGACAGAGCTGGATTTGTATTGAATTGTTAAATAGTTTTTTAGATCTTTAGATCTTTAAATATAGATATGTTTTCAAAACACATCAGAAATCAAACAGCATGCCACAATTAAAGACATTTGTCCTCTTAAGTCCATATTCTTGACCTGTTTCTTCAGGGGAGTACAATAAAAGTGATGAAAAATGTCACATAATACAGGATTGTTGTCCTTCAAAGTTGCCTTTTCAGTTTGGAAAATAAATGCAAATCCCTGCTGTGCAAAACAAACAGAAGCAACAACAGATTCCTGCCAATTGAAGCAGACACAGCTGTGCTCCTCCGCCCTGTTTCTCTTGCTACACACACAAACCGTGTTGCGTTTGGGAGTGATCACTGGCGTCAGACATCACACAGAGAAGCCTGGAAACTTGAACTGGCTGAATGAGTCGATGGAGAGTGCAGAGGAGAGGGTTGGAGCAGGTCCTTATGGCTCAGGGAAATTTTGCAGCAGTTCATTATGCAGATGAGGCTGATAGATTTGATTAATAGTTTGACCTTGACATGCAGCCAGAACTCACCCACAAACCTGCAGGCGACAAATTAAAAGAATGTGCCTGCAATTAACACATAAAAAGAAAAGCGACATTACCCTTTTTAAATGACCGCTGGAATCACCTCTTTAAAATTCTTGAACAAAGTTTGTTTTTGTGCTCTGCTTTCAAAACATTTATAAGACAAAACCTCCTTTCAAACATCCTGGAGAGATACGGGTTGAAGGTATTTGACAGCTATTCCAGCCTTCAGACTTTGCAGGTCAGGGAACAGGTGGGTGAAGCCGAGCATGAAATGTGCTGCTACGCAAACAATACTTATCTCTCACTAGGAATGAGGTGGGAGGCTGGCTCTGGAATAGCCAGCCTATATACGCATGCACTGAATCACTAAGAGAGGAGAGGAGGAAGGAAGGATTAAAGTTTCTGTACCGGTCTGTAATCTGTCTCTGTCCAGTCGAGGCCTGTCGTAACGTTTCTGCACCCGTGGGCCGGGATGATCATTGACCCTTAGCAGGTGTACGATGTGGGCCGCCTCGAAGCTACGCACCACAGAGTCCATCTTCTTTCACATACAGATAAAAAAAAACATTTTTAGAGCTTCTCCAGCTTTCAGACTGTAGGTCAAAGAACAGATTTTAGAGGCCTGCTTCTCTCTGACTATTTGCTTGTGAAAGATAACCAAAGAGAAAAACAGATGAGGAAGTCAGACAAATAAAAAGAAAGATGATGGCATGCGCGTGTGTGAAAGAGTGTGTTAAAATTCACAAGCACACACACATGTAAGGATATCCACACAGTTCTGTGTTATATTATGCATGTGATAATACCCACTGCTGTCTATTAGATCTCCTATTCTGGGATCTGCACGCTATGTTCCACGCTTGCATTAGACATATTTAACACATTTTTTCAATGCAGAGTCCGTAATTTCAGCCTTTGGAAAACAGCAGTTTGGATAAACAACGGTGAACGCCTGCACCTGACGCTCAGTTCTGTTGTGAGACATGCCATTAGCCTCGCAGCGTCAGTATCTCAGCACCACGGCCAGCTCCTTTTATTCTCCATTCAAAGAGATAGCGGTTGATTTCAGCACCATGGACAGCTGCCAACACTTTATTACTCTGGCAGCTGGAGCAAACTGATTCTTTCCTGAAAGTCTGGAGTGTCTCCACTCACTAACCCCTGCCCTCTCCACCGCACACTTCTTATTCTAAGCTATTTCAAGCTCTGTACCCCTCATTCAAAAGGCTAAAATAAGCGATAAGTTAATACTTTCTCTGAACGAGTTCCTGTGTATTTGAAATGTTAATTTAGTCTTTTTTAAAGCGGAACTGGAATAAAACTTATATTGTGAGGATGGATATGCAGGTATGCAACAAGTATTTATGTTGTTATTCAACAAAATAACAGAAACACAAACTGTGTACAGTAGCAACATTCACCATCTCTGACACATCCCTAACAAAAATGAAACACTACGAGCTCTGAATGTAGTTATTTTATTGTATTTTCAGGTCTACCAGTTTACAAATGCCTCCATTCAACATGCTAAAAAAAGTAGTTTTCACCTTTTTAAGAAACAAGAGAACTAGAAAGTCACTCAGAGAACGCAGACCTCCGCCACGGCCGTTTCATAAGTGAAAAATAATGCGTGTATCCACACTGATTCAGATCCACTCCAAAATGTAATGGGTTCTTTCATGGCCCATGCTGCATCCTTCCACCCAGTTTCATGAACATCGGGCCGGTAGTTTTTCTGTAATCTCTTCTGGCAAACAAACCCGCAAACAAACCGAACCAAAAGCATCACCTCCTTGGTGGAAGTAATAAGATACTTTCTCAGACAGGGTTCCTGTATGTCTTGAGCTTGCTGAGAAAACAACTGCAAAGGATACATTTCGTGATATTTTATGAGTTTTCTTTTCATTCCTGACAACAAATTCCACGTAGAAGAAAAACAAAAATGAATTGACTCTTCAAGTATTGTGAATATAGCAGAATCCTGTACTTCAGGTGGTCCATGGAACTATTGTGGAATAACTCAGATAATTCAAATGAAATGTAACAAACCGACTTGGTTAGGTTAAATAAAAGATCAGGGTTTAAAATAACTACGTCTGGAGCGACTTGGTAGCCGGAGGGTTACAGCACATACAGCAATGTCCCGGGTTTGATTCCTGGCTTGGGACTTTTGTTGCATGTTATATTTCCCTCTCTCTCTCTCTCTCTCTCCCTGAAAATGCCCCAAAAAGTATCTTTTTTTACGTGACTTAATTTACGTACATTATCTAAGTTAAATTAAGTCAACATTGACATTTAATTCCACACGGGACACGAACAAGCGGTCTCCTGGGTGAATTTACTGCACGTCATTCCCTCTCTCTCTCCCTTTCCTGTCTATCTTCAACTGCACTTTCAATAAAGGTAAAAAAAAAAAAAAAACGTAATCCAGGGGAAAATATGTTTCCTTTTAGAAGACTGACCAGCTGTCATAGACCGACTGCACCGACACTCACCAACCTGAGCCGGATGTAACACTCGAACACCACCTGATTGAGATTATTAAACCGTGAGCAGAGGTGTAAAAAAGAGAACAAGCCGAAGAATCAACAATTCTAGGATGTGGGGGTTCGTTAGAGGGAGAAGGCTGTAAACCACTACCATAGACTTCCATTGATGTCCACAAACTGTTCACCTCAGTGAGCCACACTGTCACACTGAACCAGGGTCAGTCCCACTTACACCGTGCTGCTGCTGCTGTCAATACTCAAGAGAGCACCAATTATGTCCTAATCCACAGCTAAAAATAGTCCCCATCAAATTTACAATTCATTCTTTTTTAAGAAGACGTGTTTGTGAAGATTTATATCTTTAGTGGGAACCAATAGGTTACAGGCTGAGGGAGTTGGAAAGTCTCGAGGGACGGATTTACGCATTGTTTGTTTTGGTCTTTTCATGGGATTTATCAACAAAAATCCTTTAATTAAATCTTTTGTGAACTAAAACTTGATTATGCCTTAAATAGTGAGGAAGGATGTAAAGTATACAACAGTTATTTTGTCAACTGCAAACAAACATATGGCCCCAAATCTACCATAGAGTTGCAGTCTCTGAATTAAATACTTGTTTTTATTAGACACTGTGAGCATTTATTGCTTGAATATTGTATTTGATTGCGTTGTATAGTCAGTTTTAACTGCTATGAAATGCCTGTAAAACAAATATAGAAACTATGGAGCCAATTGGTCATCAAGCCAGAAAACCACCGCTTCTGTTTTCTTCTGGATCTTTCTTGCTCCTATCACAGCGGATGTTTATTTGCTTTCATTATTTAGTGTTCACCAGCTTTGATGAAGCATGTATTCACTGTAACTCTGTCTACAAAATCTGTTTCTTATCCACTATATAATAATGTGGAAACATTGCCAGCGTGAGATGTTCAATAGCAGATCCATTCAGTTCTTAGTGACGTTGTTTTCAGCGTTCACAGTGAGGGAACTCCATATTATTCATATACAGCTCGGCTTCATGCCTATGTGTGATTAATTTGATTAAACCTGCAGATTGTGTGAACGCTCCTCCCCGTGTGTGCGGCCTCTTGCCCACTTTCACCTTTAACCTTTCACTCTCACTGTAAGTCCTGCTCTAAATCATTAAATCACTTTACGCCTCACTCTTCCTGGTGCCATAAAGCAGAAAGCAGCTAATTACTCACAGCTCTAGTAACCCAGTTACTTTAGCCTACTGGAGCGGATGCTATATTTGGCAGTCACACAAGAGGAGAATTAAGGAAATAGAGAAATATGTCCGTGCCAAGAGATATGTGAAAGCATGGCATATGTTCATATGGCCTCTGGGGTAGCTGTGGACTCCCCTGCTACACAAGCAGGTGGAGTCTTTTTCTGCCTCTTTTCTTCAAATACACATATTTGTGTAGGAGAAATCCTTCGTTCTGACTGTTTTTCCACAGGGTGACAATAGAAAAGTCTCCAAATGAAGTACAAAAAAAAAGAAAAGCACTCAGAAGGCTGCAGAGGAATACACGATGATGCAATTGAGAATTATTGAAGCAACAATTGTTGGAAAAGGCTGCTGGTAGCAAGAAAAACAGCTTTAAAAATATTCCCTTTAAACTGTACGGTTCCTGTAGAATCAATGAATAGAATTCACTTTATTGTCCAGCCGAGGCAGAACAATTATCTTTGGTCTCACCCAGGAAAATATAAACACAAAACATATCCACAAGATAGAAACATCACATCAGCAGATCAGTCATTGCAATCATACCCACAGTGAACAGCCTGCACTCCAATAGTTCACTGTAGTTTGTTGAGCACTTTAATTGCATTTGGGATAAAAGAAAACCTGTAGATCTTTTTCTGAAAGCCCTGAAGGGCAGCAGCTCTAACTCAAACTAGAGGGGATGTGTTAGTGTGTTATTGGGGGCTTTCCTGTGTACAGCTGTGTGTGTACTGTGCCTACTGTCTTAATCCTGGTCATCTTGTTTCTACTTACTAAAGTCAAGTGACCATAACAGACGAGGACACTGTCTATATCAAGACCTTAATTCTCCTATTTAATAACATTCTGATTAACTTTGCTGCATATAAAATCAACATTGTCTGTAAACCTGAGCCGCTCATCTATGTGTGTTCCCAGATACTAAAGCTGAAGGAGACGTATTGTGCTCATGTTCAGGTTCATAATTGTATTTTGGGTTTCTACCTGAAACATTTTTAAATACATGTTCAAAAAACACATTATTTTTACCCACACTGTCACATTTACTTGTATGAAATGCTACGTTTTGGCGCCTTTCTCTTTAAATGGGAGATGTATATCCTAAAGAGCCTGCATGTGACACAGGAAGGGGAGCCACATCTGAATGGGTTGTTGACTCGCGTGTTTTAAATGTTTTAAAAGTTTCCACAGTGTAGAATAAGTTCCTTTGTTTTATCAGTATTAATTAACAATGAGCAACATCTAAGGAGTTTCTCTGTGTATCACTTTCATAACTGTTTATAAAAGCTGACAGTGCAAATAGTTTTAAGTTGTCCAAATGATACACGTGACCTCAAAGATCAGGTTTTTTGATACGCGCACAAATGCCCTGATTACGAAGATTATCATCCCTCTTATTATTGTAAGATGCAAGATAAAGTGTCTTCCAGAGATATGGCTCCATGCCATCTCACCGTGCAGGTCACATTGGGCTTTTATCTGCTGGCTGTCATTGCTGGTCGAGGCTATAGGTTGCTCGAATCAGATTATGGTACAACTCATTTTAGGAGCGTGATCATACCTTCAGTCGCTATGCTTCACTGAGTCTCCATAAATTCTCGTAGGAGAGATAAAACGGATGGAAATTGGATTGTATTTTCTTTACAGGAGTTTGTATTCCTGTGGGGTCTAGCATGTAAAGCATAGCCTTACGCTTCATTAAAGGTATAAAAATGTATAAATGATAAAAGGCTGATAGAATAGTAATATAAAAGGATAGAGTCACAGCAATAATTTATAAGCTACATACATATCCTGCATGATGTATGCCTGCATTTTCCATCTTTGATATTCTGGTCCGAGGCCTCGGCTTCTTAAGATGATTGGCGAATGTCTGAAGTTCTGTGATTCCCTCCTGCTTCTCTATCCCTTTTCCTCTTTTGTTGCCATCCTCCCCTCCACCCCCTCTCCTTCAATTCAACTCAAGGGAGGTATTATGCAGAAGGTAATGGGGTGGAGGAACAGAGAGAAAGAAAATAAGAATAGTGCTTGACAGTCATCCGTCCTTGTAAAGATCCACAGCAGAGAAATTCCAGGTGCATACAGTAGACAGGCCTTAAAACTGCAAAACGGCACGTTGCTCATTATGTGTGGGCAATAACAGGCTATTCTCTATCTGCTCTGCACCGTTAGTCAGTATTTACTGTACAAGTCCTACAGGAGAGATTAGACTCCACTGGGCTCCTCTGGACCTCTATTCATTAGCCCTTAATTGCTAATTGAGGTCTTTGAATGATTCAGCAATAGCTGCTGCTGTTGGAGCATTAGCTGAGTAATTTATGGCTGTGAGGGAGCAGGGAACAAATGAACAAGGGCGAGAAAGTGTTATGAAAAAGGACATCAGTGCCCGCAGAGCGTTGTTATTACACAGCCACCTTATGTTAACTTAACAATGTACAATGCTCTTTTTTTTTTATAGCTGATTTGTCTGCGTTAAACTCATTATGTTCTGTGATTAAATTAAATTTAGCCATAATGCAATTTGACCCTCCACACCCTCATTTTCCCTCGAAATTCTAATTTAATTTTTTGTGCATATTGTGCATGTACTACGGCTATGTCATTGACTTAATTTAGCACTATTTTCAGCTTTTATATTATTCACAGCAGCATTTTGATGAATCCTCACATGTTCTCACATAATAGCAGAAGCTGTTCCTAAATGTAGACTGTATAAAAATGTAATAAGTGTAATCCACATTTATTCCTCAAAAAGAAAAGAAACTGGCTTATTATAAAGCTTGATTCCACTACTGTGTCCGTCCGTTAAACATGAAGCTTCAGCCAGAAGGTGGTTAGTTTGTGTCTGTCCTAAACTTGTTAGTAGCATTGCATACTTTTAAACAAATGGGACATACAGTGTACATTACCTTTGGATAGAGCTACATGTAGGCTAGCTGTGTCCCACTGTTCCCAGTATAGTTAGCTATGAGCTAAACTGGCTCCTGCTCCATATTTAGCACGGACAGTGGTAATAAAGTCAATTATTACACAAACCACCTTAACTCCCCAAATCTGTACAAGACTCTTTTTTATTTTCACAATGTAAACTTTCTCTCATCAAGTGTTATGGAGGTGGTGTGTTTTTTTATACAATGTCAGTTATCCTAAAAGTTTGATTTAAAAAAAATTGCAATGAGTCATTTGTAAGTGGGCTGAGAGAAAACTAGACTTCTACACCTCTGGGCTCTGTGTTCATGCTTTAAGAACTATATCCAGTGACCGCAGACTTTGGCAAATCACAGGTCATTTCAAAGGTCGTTCCTTTTGGCTGTTTTACAAATGCAGGTGCACGTGCGCGACCTTTCAGACGCTGAAAGCCTGATTCAACAACAGAATATCCTGCCGGTAAATGTGCTATTCCAGTATTGACTACAACTTCCTGCACTGCAGAGCAACCCCCCCCCCCCAAAAAAAAAAAATGAAGACAGACTTATCAGAAAGTTTGACAATATCGGTGAAGCGTTTCAGAGATGGAGAGAAAATGTTGCTAATATTTTGTCTTCACCGGAGACAAAGACTCACGGCTACGGCCGGCAGAAGTGTTAGCAACATTTATGAAACACTTTGATATTGTAGCTCGCTCGAGGCTTGAATCACAGTGTTTCATCTCAAAAGGTTTTAACGTTTGCAAAGAAAACAGGGACGGTCATTCTTATAGATTTGGGGCAATATCACAGCATCAGGATCGGGATGAGATTACTCGTACTCGTTACTGTATGAACACATGCAGATACCCCTGCTAGTGTGGTGGGAGGGGAGGGTTGTATTTTCCAATTCTGTTTTATTTTTGCATTACTTTGGGCACCACTTGAATTACAATATGCTGAAAGGTTATTATAGGAATATTTGCATAATGAAGGCAAAGAAAAACCTGCCTACCCCGGCTTTAAGCATATTAGTTTGTCTTTGTATGAATTCTATATTTGTTCTTTCTTTGCCTTTTACTTACAATTGGAGAATTATTTTTCTGGCTATAACATCCCCCAGCGTCTTGGTATTGAGTGATTTTGGCACTATTTTCAGCTTTTATGGTATTTGCAGCAGCATTTTGATAAATCCTCCCATTTTATGCTGCACATGTTCTCACATAACAGCAGAAAAATGGAAAACAACCCATACCTGCACTGCAGCGTAGTTCGTAAATTTAGACTGTAAAAAAATGTAATTAGATTTCAGTCCACAGTTGTTCCCTAGTAATGTGTTTGGCTGTCATTCAAAAGAATGAGGCAAAAAAGAATAACTGGGCTATTATGGATCCATATTTCATTCTCTGCATGCAGACATATATTTTCCAGGGAGGCACTAAAAGTTGAGACTTAGTTTGAGACTGTCTCCTGAGACCGATAAGGCAGAAGGTGACGTGTTTAAATACAACTTATTTTCCTGTGTTGACGACAGTTGAGGTTAGATTCTACGCTGTCAAGCGGCTAAAGATAAAATGCTGCAATGCAACATTCAAGCAGCGGAGAGTGAGTGTGGCCTGAAAGCATCCTTCACATCCCATATGTTTTTGTCATATTTGAGGAGGAGTTTTCATCTTTTTCTCCTCTGACGGGAGGAAGCGTGAGTCAGTCAGGAGAGATCAGGGAGAGAGGAAGTGCTAAAATGATTACTTTCACCTCGCTTTTTTTTTTTATCTCCGGAGAATTCAGACTCTGAAGCCCCTGACAGTCGGTGTGAAAGGACCAAAGAGGATCCATGAAATACTTGGAACCTCTGCAACACGGGAGGATGCTGTAGTAGCCCTGAAGAAAAAAGCATCACTGTCAAACACTCACTTTTGCTGTTATAAGAAAGACTTTTAACACACAAACAAAGCGTCTTTGCGTGGAAAAACATGTCAGTGATGAGTTGGGATGCGTTCACAGCTCCACTGATGTGTGAAGATATTATTTAGCATTAATTTCTGGAGCATGAAGTGTACCAGGATGAATCCAAAGAACTCTCTCTCCTCATGTCTTGCCTATCAGGCTGATTTGAATTCAGTGTGAGTGTGTTTTCTGGCCTGGGATGTTTCCACCAGCATTTGCCAGCGGTTATGCCACATGTTCTCCTTAAAAGGCTTTGAGGATCTTAGAGACTCATGAATATTGTAAAAAATCGTCTTTGAAGTCTCTTTTTTGCCGTTTTGAGTGAGCTAGAGGAATAATGTAAAAGTCTTTATTGTGACCATGTTTATTAAAAACATGTAATTGACAAAATACTGAAAGCTTCCTTCACAGGACATAGATGGCCTGTAGCTGCAGCATGTGAAACAGATACAAACTAGCCGTTTCAAATGTTATCAGCCCAATAAATGGCCGTTATCAGTTGTTATCACTACCGTTATAATGTTTCAGATGGGGACAAAATAGGCAAAAGGTTTGCAGGAGACATCTCAAATGTTAAATCTCCCTCCACATTCCCACCCCCCATCAAATCCAAGGTCAACATACATATTTCTTTAGCAAACAATAGAAAGAAAAAAGGCAAGATATAAAAAAAGTAACTACATTTTAAAAACTTGGATGCAAAACGTGGACAAATAGTCAGACTATGAAAGTATTTAGTGTCTTATCGCTATCATTTTGGTAAAGGAAAGGCACTGGGTGCAATAAAGGCCTTAATTCAAGCAAAAGACTAAGTTTCTAAGTATCTTAATCAAGTTTAGATAGATACTTTATTGATCTCGAGGGAAATTTAGGCATTCAGTAGCTTAAAAGACATATGACATTACACATCTAAAAGTAAGTAAACATAAAAATAAGAGATAAAGGCTGATATAATTACAAAAGTAAAAATCCAGGTTGTTATAAATACAAATACACTGCAACATTGAGTTAGAGTAGGACAGTACCACCTCAATGCTACGCTCCCTGACATTTAATTGGCTGATAACATTCTCATGTCTGTGCATTAAGTAGGAATTTAAAGCTTTGCTTAGCACAAAGAGTAGGAAACAGTCGGGCTCTGTCTGAAGGTGACACGAATCTGCGTGGCAGCACCTCTACAGCTCACTAATTAACATGTTTAATCTTGTTTGCAGTAGCTTCATACTAACTGTACTGTTTGTTTTTGTTTCACATGTTTTTCTTCTTCTAGCAACGTTTGAATCTGATGACAGACGGTGGGGTTTTTATTTCCTGCCAATCAAATCTGATCAAACGACTTCAACACAGCCCTTTTAACTCTTAATAAATAATACCTAAATATGTTTTTAATTGTATTTAATGCTGTTTATTTAGTGCTAATGTAATAGATACATATATTAGGGGGTTTTAAAGAGTCAGGCTGTGTGCTTTTACAACTGACTCTAAGAAACAGGTAATAAACCAGTGACTCTACTTCACATATAGCCCACATCTCTCTGCTTTCTAAACTATGTATGAATAACCTTTGCATATATATTTACTTGTTTCTTTTGTTCACTTCTTCCTGACTAGCTACCGCAGTCTTTCTAGCCACACACTGTTCATTGAAGCATTTCAACTTGTGAGAAAAAAATCCAATTCATTCCTTTGGCACTATATCCCAGCTCAGCGTGGGCTTGAATTAGTAAAACCACATTTTCTGATATTAAATCTGCTTAAAAATCAGCTCTTTCTTGCTTAATCAACTGTCTAATGGCCTCACCTCTGTGCATGTGCCTTAAAAAGGGGCCATTCAGTGGACTCTTCACATCCATCAGTCACTCAGTGTGTCGGGTTAGGCGCTAGGAGCTGTGAGCTTTATTCAAAGTCAGAGACGGACTAAATGGGATTTGATTGTAGTGGATTGACTGATATTTTTTTTTTAGACCCCCTACTCTGTTGATAATTAAGTTAATCAACTGCAGAAAACCCAATGAAGACATCGCCACTTTGTGGGTCCTGCAGTATTAAATTATCCTTCATTCTGTGAGCATTAAAGGAGATTTTCTTTGATTAAGAATGAATTATGTGCAGGTTAGAAACAGGTAGGATGGGTAAAAGTGTGCTGAGTATTGTGTTAGGGTATTTGTGTGTGTGTGTGTGAGGATGTATGAGATATATTTTTAGAAAAATACCTATACATATCATTACATCTTTTCATCCATTCCCTATACGTACTCATCAGTATTCAGGCCCCTGACAGGTTTTTGCTGGATCCATAAAACATTCACAGATTAAAATACATTCACACGTACAGTCTGCTGCTCACCTGAGCTGCATGTCTTCATAGGAGGAAAGACATGATATGATTTGTCAATTAAACGATAAATCGATAAACAGAAAAATAAATTGGTTACTGATTCTCTGAGTAGCACGAGTTAGATGAGAATAAAACATGAGGGGAGGTACAAACAGCACTTTTCACTATCTTCTGACATTTTATAGACAAAACAATTAACCAATTAATGTTGAAATAAACTCAGCAGATTAACTGAAAATGAATGAATAAATGAGTTCAAGGTAAAATCTACAAAATGCTTGTTTGGTCCCAAAACCCAAAAATATGCAAATACAGTTAAAAAAGCAGCAACAGCTCCTAATTTGGAACCACGAACCAGAGAAAGTAGCTTACGTAATGAATTAATTATCAAAATAAATAAGATGGATGGCACATTAACTCTAATTTGTTAATTTAATTGATTTATTGTTTCAGCTCAAACATGAGGTGAGATTGTTTACACTTTTCTGCTCTTCCAGCCTCATAAGAGCTTCTCCTGTGATAATAATGTGTGTACAGTTTGTGGACTCTGGGTCTAAAAGCGTCATTATGGAAAGACACACAAACACACTCAGAAGTCATTACCAACAGGGAACTCCAAGGAGCACCAACCTCATCCCCCCCAGAGGACTGTGGCATTATGGGTACAAACAGAGCAGTGTGCAGACAGGTTGTCGTTTATTTGTGTCCTTCTTTTCTCTCTGTTGACCCGGTTTCTCTGTGACAGTAATGAAGCTGTCACTGTTTGTGTTGTTAATGCAATTGTTAATTGTGGAGGAAGTATTGAGATTCTTTACTTAAAGGTGGCATCAGCGATTCTAGTCCACTCTTGGTCAAATTCAGCAAATATCTCCTCACGGTCCGCTAGCTGTCCGTTCTGTGTGTGCGCTGAAAATATCTGGTATTCACACACAGCCCTGGCTCTGTGAATGGGATCCAATCAGCAAAAGGGGGCGTTCGTGCTCGTGCACGGGACAGGGGACAGGCCGTGGATGTCTAAAGAGGAAGGCAGCGGGAGTGAGAAGGACGGTCAATCTGTGGGAGGGTGTTTGTTTGAGTGTTCAAATATCAATATCGCTGACTCCACCTTTAAGTCAGAGTACCGATACAGTAATGTAAAAGACATACTCAAGTAAAAGCACAGAAATGTTATCAGCAAAAGTTTCAAAAGTAAAAGTACTCTTTTAGTAAAATGAACTGATATATTATTATATCTGAGTAATACCGATACATGAATGTGTAAACAACATTTTACTGTTGTAGCTGCTCGTGGTGGGGTTAGTTTTAACTGCTTCATCTTCAGCTACTGTACGTAGTTAAGCCCATTGGTTCCCAACCTAAGGGTCGGGCCCCTCCAAAGGGTCACAGGACGAATCTGACGGGATCGTGAGATAATTGAAATATTGGATCATTTTATTGCTTTGCGCATGAAGAAAACATGATTTAAATGAAGTCATGTGAGAAGTTTAGAGGGGAAATGACAAGGTACTACAACTACACACAGCTTTGCCCTTTAATCAAGTGGTTGAGCAACAGAACATTATTGTTAACTATTATGATCATTGATTGTTTTGAGTCATTTATTAAAGGAAAAAACATCTACAATGTGTGGATTCTCTGCTTTTCTCTTTTTTTTATAAAATAGTGAACTTAAGATATTTGGGTTTTGGACTGTTGCTCGCACAGGAAAGAAGACATTTGAAGACGTCACCTCGGACTCTGATGTTTTATAGATTAGACGATTAACCAAAGAATCAAGAATGAACAGATGAATTAAGAAAATAATCATCAGGTTGGGAAACTGTGACACTTTTCTAACTTTTCATGGACCAAATGATAAAAAACAAAACAAAATCAATGGTTGCAGCCCAAAATAAATCACTTACATTGTTGCTTTCAGGTTTTTAGTTTTCTCATAAAAACAAATAATAAAATATGATCCCATAAATCAGTGGCTCCCATGGTGGGTCAGGATCCTTCAAAGGGTTCCAATAAATATTTAAGGGGTCACTAGACCCCTCTGCTAATCAAAATCATGTATATATCTCAGACTTGGATGTTTTTCTTGTGAAATACTAGATGTTCACACCTCTTAGGCCTCTGAAAGCCCTTTAAAGGAAACTATCGGACAAGGAAATAAATCACTCTGTTGTTGAACTGTTCTCGACTCGTTTACGCTCTAAGACCACGAGGGGCTACGAGTCCACATTACTTTATTTTAAGGTTTGGTCCTTTGCTGTGACCATTGAAGCTATTAAGTAAAAATCTTGAATCGTATCTCAAAATCCTTTTTAGAGCTTATTTTGACCATCTAGTTTGGTTTAAATGGATTCATAAAAACAAAGATGGAGTTTGCTCAACCTGAACAACTGCAAGTATCTATAACACATACTTTCTGCTCCGACCTCATTGGTTGGCTCTCTGTGTGAAACCTCCACAGTCTAACCTTCCTGGCTTTCTGAGCAGTGTGCACCTGTGTCTCCCAGCAGGCAGTGCTGTAGGACTAGGATGACTGGGAAGACCCAGACCAGCAACGTGACCAACAAGAATGACCCGCGCTCTCTCAACTCCCGCGTCTTCATCGGCAACCTGAACACGGCCGTGGTAACCAAGGCAGACATCGAAGCCATCTTTGCCAAATACGGCAAGATTGTGGGCTGCTCGGTGCACAAGGGCTACTCCTTCGTTCAGTACGCCAGCGAGAGGAACGCCAGGGCAGCCGTGGCCGGGGAGAACACCAGGGTCATCGCCGGACAATCACTAGGTAATGTTGTTCAAATATGCATCACTGAGTATGATTACAGTGTCAATGTTTTGAACATAAGAGAGATCTACACTGTACTCCCTGTACACCAGGGGTGGCCAACCAGTCAGAGGTTAAGAGCCAGAAACCCCCCCCCCCCCCTTCTCTCTTTTGCTCTCAGCCTTTCTCTGTGCTCCCTCACTCTCTTTCTCCCCTCTCTCTCTCACACAGACAAAATGAAAATATAAAACTTTACACACACACACACACACACACACACACACACACACACACACACACACACACACACACACACACACACACACACAAAGACCCTCCCTCCCAACAACACACACACACACACAGACAGACACACACAGCTCTGCTCAGACAGATTTATTGTAAATGTCACATACCATAATATTGAGAGAAGTTGAATTAAACCTCTCCTACCAGTATTCAGTTATTATCAACAATGAACATTGTGTGCACTCTCACACAAACTCTCAGTGTGTTTTATCTTCCTCTGCATGTTGCTTCTTTAAATTAGTGGGACTTCTGACATTCCTTGCCTCGAACAATCCTCCTCAAATCTGGCTTGTATTCCGTTGTGGTCGCTCGAAGCAATTATTTCCCATGTGTGTCAGTGTGAACAGATCGATACTTTGATTGCACGTGTTTCAGGGTAGATAACACCGACTCACAGACGTATGTTGACCCAAACATTGATAGTAGCTTGAGTGCAGCCCGTTTGACATTGGGATATTTTTCCATTGGCACAGTTTTCCAGAACTCAAGGGTCCTCTTCAATCAGAACAGGTTTCAGTCGGTCTTCCTCAGAAAGTTCAATAATCTCCAAATGGGCCACCGCCTCGTCCGTGACTAGTGCATACCTGTCAACCCTCCCGTTTTTCCAGGGATTTTCCTGTATTTTTAACCTTTCAGAAAAGAAAAAGGCCTAATTATAAAAAGTGTACATGGTAAAGTGGCCTCCGGTAGAGCAGATGGCAGGATTATGTTTAACTTTAGCTGAAAAACGTTATCCGCCAGTAAACACACAGAAGAAGACGAGAACATATGGACGAGAGTCACAGTGAACGGGAGATAGATGGAGACGCAGTTGTACCTGCCAAACAAGTTAAAACTTTATGTAAGTACCAAATGGGAGGAGACCTTCCATTTATTAAAAGCAGAGTCGGGCAAACACTTGCTTTTTGTAAAGTGTGCCATTCAGATGTTAGCATCGCACACGGTGGAATAAGCGATGTTCGCCAGCAAGAAAAATCGTCCAAGCACAAGCACGCCAAGAGGCACAAAAACATCACTGTCAATGACTTCATGTGTGACAAGAACTGTGTCGGAGGCAGACCAAGTGACCAAAGCTGAGGGAAAGATGTCGATGCTTTGCACCAAAAATAATGTAGCCTTCAGCTTCTGCGATGATTTCAGTCGCAGTGTCGCCGACATGTTTCCCGACTCTGCCATCGCAAGGAAGTCCTCGTCGGGTAAACAAAAGCCACACAACTCATCACTATCAAATACATTGATGATAATAACTCATCAAATAAAATACATAAATCTTATAAACATGTATTTCCTGAATGTCCCTTCTGTGTTTACGTTTACATTGGTGGCTGAGAGCTGTTGGAGAGATTTTTAAATTCCAATGTTGACAGGTATGGACTAGCGGGGCTTTCAAACAGTCCGTCTCAGCATTAAAAGGGTCGACGAGGAACGTAATCTGTGACCTTTTCAGGTGTAGATCATGGAACCGGGTCGCAAAGTCTTTGTGCAGGGTTTCAACCAATTCGGCTTCGACAAGCATTTCGGCTTGTCCGCTTGCTTTTAGCAGAGAGGGAAAATGCTGCTAATTCTCCCGTTTTGAAGAAGTGTTTTAAACAGTTTCAGTTTGTTAAGAAACACAAATACACTTTGCACTAGGTCAGGCAGCATTTTTATATGAATATGAACTCTCCCACTCTACTAAAACGTCCTATGTTGGTCTTCATATTTTCGCTTAGCTGTGCATTTTTTCCTGCAACTTTAGGATCGAACTCAGATGGTCAGATAGTGTTTACTCTACGATAGGTTGTTCCCCCCTCGAAGGTTGATTGGTTCACTGCATCGCAGGCATTTTTGTGATTGACTCTTGGGCCACATCAAAATTAGACGCACTGTCATGCTCTCATACTGACAGCACACATACACACACTCACAAATAAAATTCGATATGAACTGAAGAGCCGCATGAAACTGGGCTCGAAAGCTGCGGGTTGGCCACCCCTGCTGTACACCCCTGCTGTACACCCCTGCTGTACACCCCTTTCTGTACACCATGGACTTACACCATTACTGGAAGGACCTCCGCCAAGGCCAAAAATGGCCTACTAATTTGATACTTCCTAATTTATGTATCCGCCCCGAAATGTAATGGATTTCTCCTTGGCCCATGCTTCACCCATCCACCAAGTTTCATGAAAATGGGACGAGTAGTTTTTCCATATTCCTGCTGAAAAACAGTCAAACAAACAAACAACACAGAAAACACGACTTCCTTTGACGGAGGTATCAAGAGACCTCACTTCAACATTAGTGTACTATCACTTTAAAGTCATGACGGGACAGAACATCTGGTGTGGGTTTGTTCTCCAGTATCAGTTTTGAATGTTAGACGGAATCCCAAAAGTGCATTACTGATCCTGAGCATTTCATCTTCATTTTTAAAACATGCACATAACTAATCTGCTGGCTGATTTATGTGTTGTGCTCTCAAGTGGCACGGTTAAACTGAACACATTTATAAGTGATAATAAAAAAGAGAACAAACCCTAGCAAGAGATCTGCAGCTCACCATCAGCCAGGTGTAGGTGTGATCCATTTGGCCTGTCTGCGGTCCGTGGTTTGTAAGGTTTGGTCTTGAAACTAAGTGACTTGGTCTGTTTGCGTGACTTTAAAGCTCTTATACGCATAATGGTGAATACATCGGTTGGTACCTGCTACTGTGGGATTTTAATATTTCGATATTTCGGTAATATATTTCTTTTATGTTTTCTTGTGGTTATTATTGTTGTCTGTCATTTCTTATGCTGCTGTCTTGGCCAGATCTCTCTTGTCTTAGCTGGTTAATTATGGGTTTTTAAAAGAAATGCTAGATTTATTCAATTCAAATTAATTTATTGTAGCAGTGAACTGTGGATTGTGCTTTCTTGTGCTTATTGTTTTTATTTTCCTCCAACATTTTGTCCAACAAAGACATACAGCTGTGTGGTAAAAATGGACAAAATGTTGTTTAAAAGTTTATGGTTTTTAGATTATAACCTTTATTTTAATGGCATTTAATAACTATATTTCCAACATGAAACTTTTTCCTGCCATATTTCATGACAAACACGTTTAAATAATAAAATCCTTTACTTAAATGACGGTTTTCAAGTGAGGTGCCGCTGCAGAATGGCGACTTGTTTCTTCCGCTTACGTACAAGTATTTGTACTTAGTAATACTCCGTAATAAAGCTGTGATTTGCACGCTGCGATCTCAAGTGTTACCCCTGCATTAGTATGTTTGTTGCATGTTTTTGTCTGAGCGATAGAGACATCTATATGTTTCATCTTCACAGGTAGAACAATGAACCATGCATGTTTCATGTAAACCAATGTAACCTGATATACAGTATATAGCGTTTTTTAAAACCTGATTTACAAAATAAAGCACTGTATACAAAACACGTAGAATTTACTGCAAAAGCAATAAAAACTACACATGAAGTACATATAAAAATAAAAGTCATAAAAGACGGGGTCAATACCAATAATAACAAAAAGATAATTTCATAAAAGTCCATGTAAAAAGAGGTTTAAGATTGGAAAATATAACACAGATGTAGTCGGTTTGAGACCTTCAATGGTTCATGTTATTTCAAATCCAAACTCTTATTTTTAATCAATATTGCCTGACGACCTCAGGCTGCCATCTGGCTCATGGTGTTTATGAACAACAGTTCTGAGATATATCTGGATGGCGAGCTTTAATTTGATCAGTAAAACCGTAAAAATTATTCTGAAATGAACGCGTACAGCCAGTGTGAAGACGCTAAGATACAGAATCTATTCTTAGGATTAGCAGTGAGGACACAAGGCGAGCTTGAAGGTAAAGATAAGACAAACAGCTGGACAGACAGACAGACAGGCCGGCAGGCAGACAGACAGACAGAGAGACAGACAGTAACAGGGAGGAAACACTCAGGGCCTGGTCCTCTTGGGCATTGAGTGGATCACTTGTAAATCTTCCTTATATGACTTATTGATTAGTTCACAGCCTCCTCCACGGAAAATAAAAGTCCTCCCCGAGCCCTGCTCTCTCATTAAATATGAATAAGAGCGCTGCAGGGTCACATCTGTAATTCCACTCTGTGTTTGCACAGTTTCATGCAATCTTTGGCTGTGAAATTACATATGACAGTGTTATACTGTATATTTATACAGCGATTCACTGTATAATTATGTGACTCAAGAACTATTATTGTATTGTTGTACAACTTTATGATTGATACTCTAAAATCACAAAAACAGCAAACACAAGTATAACCCAAAACTTTTTTGGAAGAACAAATGTGAGCCAGCAGGAGAATCTCCTGGTTCAATTCTGACCTACTCACACAGTGTTCCTGTTTAATGAGAGATTATTACTCAGGTAACTTTAGGATAATCTGTCTGAATTGTTATCTTGTTTGAAATCTCACGAGGAGGAAGATGAGCTAGATCTGTCTTTAGATCCAAATAACTACAAAAATGAGACCCAAGTTGAAATAAACTATCCTTAAAAGGAAGAAAACAACATTTTGAGGATACATATTTGCTTACTTGCCGAGAGTTAGATGAGAAAATAGATACCACTTTCATGTCTGTATGCTAAGTATGGAGCTCGAGCCACTGGGTGATTATCGTAGTTTATCATAAAGACTGGAAGCAAGTGGGAAAGAGCTAGCGTGTTCAAAATGTTTTGGTAAAAAACACCTGTAATTAATCTCCAGGAAGTCAATTCATCCAGCTCCTATGTGCCAAGAAATAACAATCGCATGTAACTACCCATAAAACCACAACTCTCTTTCATTTTTGTCCATTGTGTTTTAAATAAACAATCAAGATATAACATGTTAGTTTGTGAGCTTCAAAGTTGCTGGTTGGATGAGCTAGAGCTTCCAGTCTTTATGCTAAGCTTCCTCCTTTATGAATAATAAATATAATGTCGGAAAGTCTTAGAGTTTATAATCCTGGATACTGGATTGGCTCCTTTATTTCATTTTGCACAATGGATGCTTAATCTTGTTTTAAGGAGGCATTCTCCACATCAGTGTCAATAAAGTGTTAAGTTATAAAGGATGGGTTATGACGGGACCATTGATAAAAAAGACTATATGTTCCTTCATCGGACCTGATTACTGGCAAGAAAAATCTGACGCATATCTAAATACCTCAGTTCTTGATGTCCCAGCACAACAGAAGTATTCGCTCTGCTGTCAACACAAATCCACGTCCCGTCCGTGTTGTACTGTCTGCATCGTTGCACCCACTTAACAGAAGCTCCTCTCAGTGTTATGCACACTGACAAACCACAACACGCTTATATATTTTCTGAGAAACATGTGGTTTCCTGAGAGAAAGGAGAGCGCGTCTAGCTGAGAAGATCTATGGTGAACATGTGTCGATAGTAAACACTGAGCGTCTGTGGACACACACACACACACACACACACACACACACACACACACACACACACACACACACACACACACACACACACTATGATTTCAGTATATTAGCAATGCACCCTCAGTGTCAGAAGGTATACTAACGGTGCCTACAATAACGTCTCCCTCTGCTTTGGAAATGATCGTTTCTACCTTAATCTGCTGCCCCCCCCCCCCCCGAAATGTAACCCTGACAGTCATCATCTTTTAAACATGAACTTTATATTTGATTAGGCTTTGCAACTGTATTGCCTCGAGGTGGGTGTAGCCTGCACAAGATATGAATTCTTGATATTTTCTCCCTTTCTTATTAAAAACACAGGGAGGAGGCAGTAGTGTAAAGGAATGCGACAGGAGGTGTCAGGTATGGAGTCATAGGAGTGCCATAAAAAAAGACTCAATCTGTAATAACGTGGTAAATAAGAAGAAATAAATAAATAACTATTATAATACGTGTGGAAATATAAAGACAACTAACAAAATATTTATAAGCCTTTTAATTAAATTATGTATTTGTATTGTATTTATGTAAATATTTATTTACATATTTTACAGCCAAGCTGTCAATCAACTGGCTTTACCTATTTATTATTTATTTCTTGAATAGAAATGACTTTACTTTATATTTCTATATGATGTAATTGATTTACTTTGTATCCCTTTATTTTTCCTTTTTCTTTTCCCTATTGCTTTTACTGTGGCAAGCTGTCAATTAACTGCCTTATTTTAATTATTCTTTAAATTTTCTTACTCCTTTGCAGGTGTATTCTTTTTTATGGCACCTCCATGACTCCATAGCCACAAGGTCAGATTAAAACCTGTCATGTCCTGAGTATACAGCCTGCAGTTAGCAGAACGTCCCACACTTGCTTGTGCAGATTTAATATTCGCGAGGTACTGAAGCTCCAGCGATTGCTTTACTCACTTTAATTCCTCCGGACATGACTGGATTGCCGACACAATGACTTTAACTAGTTAATGAAAATACAAGTGACATTCAATCACACCGCTGGTTGGCCTCAGGCAGCAGCTACTTAGATCTTGATGAAGATGTCATCCGGTGATGAAGAGCGCAGGGGAGGATTTCATTCTTATTGCACAAACTCAGCATTTCTGCTTTCTGCTTTTGTGGATAATATCTGGACATAGATGTATCGATACTTTAAGGTTCATTCTTTATAATCAGAGCTTGGTGTATCTGCTTTCCCATCATCTTCGTGTGTAAGAGCTTTAACGTGTGACTGCTGTCTGGAAGTCTTTGAGCGCCTCTCTGTGGTTGAAAAGCTTACTGCAGAACATCATAATACATCCAAGGCATTTAATGTCATTTCTCATGATATTCAGGATCTGTAGGTTACATAAGGGGGGGGGGGGGGGGGGGACCTCTACTGGTCAAAAACACAAACAAAACATAAAGAGGACAGGGGACATCAAGCCCAACTGTTACAGCGTACAATCAAATAAAAACACAGAGTTTTAGTCAACTTTTGTCTTTATTTTAGGTAATAGTGTTAGAATAATTGTGTGTAATCAGTGTAATAATCTGTTTGCAGATCTGTCTGTCAAAACCTCTAGCTCTATTTACTTGTTTTTGTAAAAACAATCCAGGATGGTTAATGTTAATTTGATTATTATCTATTAAACATTAAATGTTAAAAGAACTAGAGCTGCAACAATTAGAGAACTAATCGATTAGTCCATCGACAAAAAATAATTAAGCATTTAAATTTAATTTAAGCAACTTTTGATGCAAAAATGCATAAAATGCTGTTTTTAGCCGCTCACATATGGGAATTTATTTTCTCAGGTTAATATAATAATAATAAACTGAATATATTTGGGTTTTGGACTCACAAAACAAGACATCTAAACACATCACCTTGGACTTTTACAAACTGGGATGGACATCTTTCACTATTTTCTGACATTTTATTAGACCAAACTTTAGAAATGAATCAATGTATTAGTCAATAACAACCATACTCATTAGTTGCATCTCTAAAATGTTCCCCTGTTTACTCTGAAATATGGATTTGTGCTTCTGTCTAGCGGGGAGTTGCATTCATGACTTTTCCATCTGCATGAACACTAGATGGTGCTGAGTGAACATCATTGAGGGCAACACCACCAGAACTGGGACATCTTATTCTTGCCTCAGCATGTATGAGTCATTTTTATCCTCAGTAATCAAACTCATGCAGGGATCGCCTGCATCCAGCTGTGCAGAATATTAATGTTTACATTTATGTGTGATTTTATGATGTGAAAAGCTGCATCTTTTAGTGGTTATCTTTGCTGTTTCCATAGGAGTGTGAATCAGAGGGGTTTGTCTTAAAATATGAGAATGATTATGCTGCTGTTGCCTCTCATGTGGATCAAATGTGTTTCAAAATGATCGTGAATAAACCCCAAAAGGCCAAGAGGATGTTTTAGTCCCCACACAAATAATTAGAGATGCATTTTTAATATTTCTCCAAAGATGTCAAACTCAGTGAGACCATATTTGAGGACATTGTGTTTTGATTCCAGCGACTGTCCTTGAAGCCATGAATCGTTCGCCTCCATCTTTCGTGAGCTTTTACTTTCTTGTCTTTTTTTTTCCGTGAGAACAAAGAAGCTGGGGGACCATTAAGATGTCAGGCTGTGTGCGAGACAGCTGCAAACCCCATGTCAGTGTAATTACATATTACAATTACAAGGCTTCATCTACAGCAGAGCCCAAATGCTGCAACAGCTGGGGAATCATAGGCACTCGCCCCCCCCCCCCCCTCCCCGCCCCACCACACACACACACACACACACACACACACACACACACACACACACACACACACACACACACACACACACACATCACCCTGGGTGCTCTGCTTGTTCAGTTTCTGTCTCTTAACTCCACAGCCCATCCACTTTAAATTACGCTTGAACAAAGAGTGATGTGAGACAGTGGCAACGGGAAGCTGTCTCGCAATACAAATAGATGTTTGACTATAGTGAGGTCAAACTGTATTTTTCAGTACGTATAAAAGGAATAAAGAAAAAACTGCATTTATTTTCTAAGACGGACCTTGAATATCAAACAAGAGTTGTTGACTTTTGTTTTTGTTAATTTGCTGCAAATGTGTTTTGAATGATTGCGCTTGTGTGTGGTTCAGAGTTAGGGTTATGTGAATCATTCTTTAGTGTAGGACATTATTTTTCGTGTTTTTCTAATGATTTATTACATAATTTCACAGCTTTCTTTCTTTTTTTGATTGCAAACATTTCTCACTTTGATGTTTCCCTCAGGAGTTGATAGAGCATCAAAACAGAGCGGAAAAGAGAGCGAATAGCGATATTAATGTTGAGCATTTGTGCTAACGTTGGTCCATGTTTGCTGTGTGTTTTAATAGGCAACTCTTTGCTAACACTTCAACCAATATCAACTTTATTTTAACGTTCCCCACCAAGTAGCCAAATAAATAAATAAATGACAATATATGAATGTTAACATGCAGTGTTTTCTCAATAGATCTTCAGAAATCCAGTTAATTAAAACTAAATGTCCAAAATGTCTTTTTTTTAATGTTTAGTTATATTTTTCTGAGGGGGGTGGTGGGTGCCTTGTTTGAGAGGACGTGTGGGCAGAAGTCCTGGCTACGGCCTTGTATGCTACTTGTACATATACACAATATTGTAGAGCTGCAATGCTAATAGTCGAACAACAGTAAACTAATAACTATTTTGATCAAATTAATCGTTAAAGTTGTTTTTTTCATGCAAAAATGGCAGAAAATGTTGTTTTCAGCCTTTAAAATATGGAGATTTCCTTCTTTTCTCGATTTTCTATCCCATTTAACTGAATATCCATAGTAGTTTTATGAAACCTATTTTATTTCGCTTTTTTATTCTCATGCTTCACGTTTAATTGCTTTTATTTTCAGGTAACATACATTTGGATTTTAAGGGGAGAGAAGACTTTTTGGAAGTCAAATAGTCTGACAGTATCATCCATAAAGGATCATAATTACACTCCTTGTAATTTACTCACTGCCTAATCTGTGCAACACAGAGGCAAACCCAGATTATTAGTTCATCTCTTGCATTTGGAGCAGCGAGGAGTATTTTGAGGCGCGAGTTCCCCCTGGAATAGTTTGACAAATGGTATGGTCTGCGGCGGCTCTGCTTTGAGTCTGCAGCTGGAGGTTCACGCCGGCAGTCTGGCTGTTTTTAGGGAGAGGAAAGGAAGCAAAAGTCGGCTCGACTACAGCACAGACATCACTCGTATTTCCCCGCTTGGTCATGACCATGTACAAAGGCAGGCGTCGCAACCAGAGATGTGAGTATGATGCGTCAATCACTCAGAGTTCATGTCGCTGAAGTTAATGCTGCTGTTTGGACATAAAGTTGCATGTTGCATATTAATTCAAGTGTTTCTTGCGGTCAGTATCACTTAGTTTACATTGCAAATGCTCTCTTACAAGTATCTCCTTTTTTTTGTAGCCCTAAAAGCAGCGATGGAATACAAAGTACACATTTGACGTATTTGTACTGTATTATTGCCATTTTATGCTACTTTTCCATTTCTACTTCACTACATGTCGGAGGGAAATATTGTTCCTTTTACTCATTTATCTGAGAGATATCGTTACTTTTCACATCTAGATGTTTTACATCAAACATTTTATTAATTTATAAAATCTGCAGTTTTATATTATTTAGTTTGCAACATTGAAATGCTGCTCAGACGGCGATGAATCAGGAATAACATAACAAATAATCAAGGTAACACTTTGAATGGAGCCATTATGCATAATGAGTACTTTTACTTTTGATACTTTAAGTAGCCTGCACTTGTAAGATTTGAATGCAGGACTTTTACTGATAACAGAGTATTTTTCATTGTGGGATTGTTTATTTAAAAATACAGCGTACTTTTTCCACTAGAAACTTGCTGATATTTATACATTCTTAAAATACATGTACTGTGTGCAACCTACTTTGCATTGTTGGTGGTTTTCTTGATTGAAATCTGTATCCACTGCACATCTTCTCTTGCTGTTGCTCAGCATTTGCATGTAAATGTACAATTTCTAGGGAAGAAAAGTAATCCTTGTTTCATCTTAACATGCACTGTAAAATATTGCATTGTAGCTTTTATCATTCATGGCAATTAAAGAATGGGTGCTGATACAAATCTTGCTGGATTATAATGTACATGTAAGGCTAACATTATAAGCATCTTTTCATCCAGTCTTTGTGCTTTTCACAGGAATTGTGTGAAATACAAATTTTTCACAGTGAGTTGATCACAGGCAGGTAAAGGGCGTTACATTTATCTTTATCTATTTAGTGACTGCAGTCTAAATAATCATGGTGGTGTGATGTTCAGAGTGTGTTTCCAGTGCAGAAGTGCATTTGTGTTCTACAGTGTGTGGTTGCACATGGCAGCTCCAGGTGTGCACCTGTGCACATAAGAGATATTCCTGCATTGTTAGCAGATCTGCGGGTAAATTAATAATTTATAATGTTAATGTATTTTTCAAAGCAGATATTATAACTTGTGAAGACAACAAAAACACAGGTGTTACTAATAACATCCATAATGTCTTTGTTCTATGTGTGCACCCGTAAGCCATGACAGTAGTGTTTCCATCCACCTGTTTTGATGGGAAAAAGTCTCTTTTTAAAAATAAAACTATAATGGAAACAGATTTATGAATAAATTATGACGTACATGAAGAATATGGCTTTAACGTCCACTAAGAGAAGAGTTAGGATGCAGTCTCACAGACACTTGACAACACAACCCGATGATTTCTCCAATTAATTAATTAATTAATTATTAATCATTTGCAAAATATATTGTGAGAAAAAAGGGAAAGAATCTATTAAAATTTCCCAAGTGGCTAAGGTGACCGCTTGTTTTGTCCAAATCACTATCGCATAAGAAAAATACTGAAACTTTCCCAGTAACAAAAGGATAATTATTTAATCCTATTCTATAAATCCTCTCAAATTTAAAATGTTTGAGGTGCACCACCCACTGGTTGGGAACTGCTGATTTTAAATGATCATTCAAATGTCAACATTTCACGTATTAATGTTTTGTTAGTCACCCAAATGATGAATCCCCTCAATAATATAATTGAGCTGATGTCTTATCACGTATGCCGCTCCATGTTTCAACCCCTGAATGAGAAGGCCAAGTTTTCAGAGCAGATGAACATGTAGTTTAAAGCAGGGGGCAGCTGTCGGGTTGCTTTCCAGCTGCTTGCACAGATACATGAGCGTGTGGTGAAGGGGAAGTGATGGACCGGCTCCGGGGCTTAAAATGTTTCAAAGCCTTGCACTTAAGAGCCACATAGTTACATCATAAGTAAAAGGAAAAAAGAAATTGCCAAGGAGGAAAAGTGCATTAACAGCTCAGGAGAGATGAAAGACTAAATGATGTTTACCTCAGGCTACGGCAACATGCTCATTATGATTTAATGCAAAAATCAACACGCACCAATGTTGAGATGAACCACAGCTGCAAAAACATTTTACCTTTCTGTACTGCTGGTCTGAAGAACATTGTATTTCCCGTGCTCTATATATATATATATATATATATATATATATATATATATATATATATATATATATATATATATATATATATATATATATATATATTGAGCACAGTTAACCTGAAAATTTAGCAACCCCACATCACGCTCTCCTCAATGCACCACAGCGCAGCAGTGTCTAATGAAAATCATTTCATTACATCCACAGGAGCTCCGGGGTAAGGCTGCCAAATCTATCCTCTGCCAAGAAACCATTTTCCTTAAGAGGTCAAAAGAGCAAAGTACAAGGAATTCATTAAGGAAGGACGGCAATTAATCCACGCGTCGCCTTCCAACCGTAACAAAAACTGTTAAAGCCTGAAGGTCCTCGTCCTCAGTGGAATCAGTTGGGGCGTAATGCACTGTACGTCACCACATGTAGCTCACAGAGAGTTGACAGAGTAATTTAAATAGACGTCGCCCTGGTCTTGTTCCCACTTTTGTCACTGAGCACTTGGGATGAATACCGGAGTGAAGCCGGGCGCTTACCCTCAAACTAATGTTTCCGTGTTTTTCTACAATAGCTGCCAACTGCTAAGACTCTTGATCGCTGACGACACAGAGATATTACGTGATACTGACGTCGTTATATTATTGGCTCACAAGCCTTGTTCGCAACGACACTGGCGGCCACACACAATCTTCCAAAGAGGTAAACACAAAACATTTTAGATAATTAATGCGGTGTATTATTTATTTCTAAGTATTCGTCTACATAACATTGTTGTCAATACGACCTTTTAACCAGCGGCCTCTGGCCACAAATGACAATTACGTCATAATGGTGAATGCTAAAACGTATGTATGACTAGCATGCTTATGCTATTAAATCCGTAATGAGAACTTCTGTTAAAAGTGAGCTAATATTGATTAACATAAAGCCATCATTAGTTACAGGTCATACCAGGGGCTGGTTTTACAAAGATACTTTAGACTGGTCCGTGGTGTCTTAACTTTGCTCTTACGGTTACGCTAATGCGCAGAAGACCGTTTCACACAAATAAGGACTGACTTAATTTAATCCTAAAAAGTTATGCTGCGTTTTATTTGCCTCAGAAATTGGACCTGGGAATAATTTCACACCAGAGTTGACGGCAATCCAGCACAACAAGTTGGGAAAAACGTTAGCTTTGTTAGCCATTGTTAGCAATACCAGTCGATAACGACTCATTACGGACTATTTTGCACGTACAAACATCGTAGCAACATGCCCACAGGTAGAAGTTGGACAGTATTGTGTGTATGACTGATTAAATGACACATAACACAGAAGTGCTAATAAATAGTATATTACTACAGCCTTAATTGATGCTCGTTGCAATTATCTCAGATATTGAGGTAAGCCATAAGGGGAAGAGAGATGTGATGCTAATGTTGAAGTTTACTAGGAGTGTATGTTCCCCAACTCTTTCCTCTTAATGTGACTCACAAAGGAGTCAAATGGTTTCTGAAAATATTTTTGACTTAGATCTATGCCATATTGATATACGACTTTGTGAAACCAACATGTAAACGTTTGATAGACTATTTATAATTACATTCATATATCTACAAATGCATTGTAACTAAATAAAATGCAATTTCATTCTGACCAATATTTCAGGATAACATGAACAGAAGGTCATTATGTACACACACACACACACACACACACACACATACAAACACACGCACTGATGCATATTTTTGTTTGTGTGTATACACAGACACTCACTCGCAGTGTGTGCTTCCTCACCCTGTCACTCATCCTGCCCTGCTTGAGGAAACACACTCTCAGGTGTAATAAAAAAGCCGAAGCTGCCAGTGCCCTCCAGCTGAGATCACAGATTATTCAAGTCCTCCTTGTCAGATTTAGGGAGCGTGAGAACGCAGCGTAGATTGAATCTGCGACCGCTGTCATGCAGGATGTCTCTTAGTCGCACATTTGTATTCACACAGGTGCCCGGATAATCTCTTAATCAAATACTGCTCACCTGCTCTCGGGATGCGTGTTACAGCAGAGATGGAGTTTGTTCTGTGCCAGGAGAGATGCTTTGCCTGCCAAAGATTGTGTTTAGGCATTAGTGCAGGGAGGAAACGTATTCTCTCATTACTTTTCTCAGGTTATGTTACCTCGTCGCTTACCTTTTTCTGTCGTAACTGAGAGCACTAGTTTAAAGGGATGGTTTGGCTGATTTAAGAGTGGGGTTGTATGAAATGCTTATCAATAATCAGTGGATACCTACTGTAGATGGCGGTTGGCGAACAGGAGTTATCTCCCCAGTGTACTGCTGTGGACGGTGTGCACATTTTAGCCACCTAAAAAACGTTCCACCTAAAAAGAATCAATAGCGGTTTAAGTGTACGCTATATTTAAATATTTTGAGCACTTTACCTTGCTGTCAAACAGCCATTTCCCACAGGCAACTGAAGCCTTTATATCTATGCTCTCACCAGCCACCAGAGCCACCAGAGTCCTTTTACCTCACAGAAGACGGGGCAACTTCTGTGTTCTGCAAGGTGAAATTACTGTTTTTGTCAATGGAGTCTGGTGAAGAGACTATAGATGGATATAACTGCTTCCCAGTCAGAAAGGGATGTCTGACAGCAAGGTAAAGCGGCAAATGAATATACTAAATATAGCCCATACTTAAACTGATATAGATTTTTTTTTTTAGGTGGCTAAAATACGTTTCCCTGCTGCCCCCTCCACCGCACTACACAGCTTTGCTCCCGTGCCCATACTCCTGTTTGCTTCTCCACACTGAGGCATGTCGACCGCCGTCTACTGTACGTAATACACTGACTATGGATAAGAACATCAAACGACTGCACTTCAAAACTACCGCTTTAGCAACCACTTTCATCCTAAATATCACTATTCCAAGAGTTAAACGTTGAATTGTAAAGTCTCTTTAAATGTATTGTTACCCATGAGAATAATCCCAGTCAAGAGGAAAATTGCTAATACTCTATAATTCAGTGCAGTGTTTGGCTAAATGGAAGCAGCACAGGGGCTGTACAGTTATTTAGCTGCGTTTTTCTTTTTAAACTAAGCCCAATGGACTAATTTGAATTTTTGTCAGTGTGTGTGTGTCTGTGCTGGTCGGGCTATAATGACTCGTCCGCACCTCCAGAGACAAAGAGCTCAAGGGCACGCTGTGGCTCTATATCTAACTGAAATAGACACACTCATGTAATTTAGCAGAGCTTCATTAATATGAATGAACCCAAACTGAGTACAGGGGAGCCCGGAGGTGGTGATGATTGTATTCTTGAGGGATCCAGTGTTAATTAATAAAACGGTTACTGAGCTCAGCCACATCTTTGCCTTTTAGAAGACGTTCAATTAAAATGAGCTCCGGTCCATGAATGGATGCTTTCATCTTGTCCACAGATGAAGGGAGGCGGTGTGAAAACAAATCGTTTGACCTCTGAATAGTGGATGTTCGCTCTGTTGGAGAAACATCCTGCTTATATTATGTCATATTTTTCCGATATTGTAACATGAGATAGCAAGTACGATCCGTGTAAATCTCATCTCAAGACCAAAAACAGATTAAATACTGGATTTATATTTGTCAGGTGGACAGAAACATGGATATTAATGAATGCTATTGTTGTGTTTGGAGCTTGTTTTGCTGCCCCAACGACCAAAAAATAGATAAACAAATTATTTTGTAAAGCAATTTACGCAATATGATCCTTCCCACTGATTATTTTAATATTGCATTGATCTATTCTGCTTCATATTCATACTGTAAACACTCTGAGGATTTGTCCACTTGTAGATATTAACTTTAAGACGCCTTTACAACCTTTCCTGGCAGCAGTGCGTTCGAGCCTGAGTAGCCTCTCGTGAGGATGATCAGTTGTTTTTCAGGATCTGTAACTGAGTTTTTTCAGTAGTCTTTTAATTCGTTATACTACTGCGGCGAACCTTCTCATAAAGAAACTTTTTATATTCCCCCTCCACGTGATTCTGCATCACTGTATCACTCAAGTTATAACTGGCTATTGCTTAGTAACACACTCTCGATCTCTTCCATCTCCAGTCCTCAACCTTTTTATGGATACACGTACAAACAAGTCTGAAAGCGCACACACGCACACATTTGTTCTTCCTTGTGTATATGATTAATAAAATGACTGTAATTAATCAGAGGCTCAGTGTGTGTCTGTCGGGCGTGTGGAGGGTTGGTGGGGTTCGTTTGGGAGTGCTTTTTAGTGCCTCGCTCTTTTTAATGACCCCGGCAGGGGACCATGGCGCACACTTTACATTGTGAACCATTCCTCACGTCTTCCTGGAGCCTAATGATAATGATACAGCCGTCCCTGTGTACCAGAGAGCCCCCGATACATCCCAGATCCATTAGTCCATTAGGGAGAGTGAGGAAGGAATAAAGAGAAAGAGGGAGGGGAAAGTCCGGACGCCAAACATAACACCATGGTTAATCTACAGCAAATGTGTTGGAGGCTCCAGGTGCAGCTGCTGGAGTGAGTGTGTGTGAGAAAAGGTGTGACAGAGTAGTACTGTAGTCTGAGATACGTTGCATTATTGAATGCATGAGTGTTAACAGTGCAGCTCTGGATTTCATCTCCACCAGTAGCTCCTGTCATGACATATGCTGGTGCATGATCCCCCCTACGGTAGATGCAGAGCCGATGTTTTATCTGAGCAACTTTTTGAAGCTGTCAAGGGTGACTCATCCATCAGACGGGAATCTGCCCTGTGTTGTCGGTGTGAGCTTCTGCGTGTGCATGGGAAGGATGCGTCTGATATTTGTTTGTGTTTTTTTGTGTATGACCTTGAGCAGCACTCGAGGCTGATTGAGTCGAGTTTGAGCAGAAGCAGCGACGTCAAGCCGACAGACTAAACGCAGTGATACCAGCCTGCTTTAGCGCAGTAGGGCTGTTGGCAGCTGGAAGGGGCTGTCAATCACGATGAGAGCCGTGTGGCGATGAGTCACACTAGTCTGCTAATGCAGTTTGAGGGGATTTAGTTGTTTTTAGCAAGTAAAAAACATTGATTTGAAGTCCTTTTTTCCTAACAATCAATGTCCCAGTTGTCTCTAGACATTTAAAATCGTTTAAGTGTTTCAAGCCTCTCTGCTCGTATTTATCTACGTCTGTTTGAAAGCTACGGTGGACTGAAGTTAAATCACTAAATGAATCAATGCTTTCTACCCAAAGCTGCCTGGTTAGTCTCATCACACAGAAGCAGACATGTGCTTAGGGAGCACAAAACTCTGCCAGCTTCACGGCTCAAACCAACAAATACTTTCATTAAAAGTTCCTCTGTAGACCTCTGATGAGTTGATCAATAAAGCTTTTCAAAAACAACATTAAACCAACTCCTTATTTTTAGAAGCTGAAGCCAGATAATGTTTAGATTTTTACTTTGCAAATTGATAATATAATGAATAATTTTATTTTCATTTATGAATCTGTTTCAGCCATTTATGAATAATTACTTGCTGTTTCGTGCATTTAATGTTATTTGATGAATACATCAAGCAAACTTTAAAGATAGCAGGTTCCGTCTTTTTGAGGAAAGATTGTAATAACATTTGAAGTTCTGCAGTTATACAGTAATAAGTGTCTTTTTGCTATGATTTCTAAGCGGATTTATCAGACATAATGATAGCCCCAGTACATCACGCTGAATCTATAAATGTAATATAATGTGTGTTCAGATTTGACTGCGACTCAGAGAAAGAGCCGCTTAAGTACCTTAATTGCCTCCATGAGCAGTGTTGATAAACTCGACCAATCAACCGTCAGTATGTAACCTATGACCTCACGCAATATCTTTGCCTCTCCTTTAACTCTTTGAAAAGCTCTGTGTTACAGCATTGTTGCATGTGTTCATCTTCCCTGAGCTACATTAAGTAAGGTCAAGTACAGACTACCGTTTAATCTTTTAATATCTTTACTTCTATGATGTTGCTTCATAGGCTGCATTTAAACATCACGATGAAATGCTGTTGCATTCATGTTTTAGGAGTTTGAAGGGCTTTGATGTCACAGTGAAAGGGATAACATTCTGCCATAAATCACCATTTCCAACCGCGTTCTCATGAGGATTGTTTGGTGTCTTGATTTGATGTTGTGTTTGAAGTATTTTAGACGTTTTGTACTGTATATTTTTCTCAATAAGGATGTTGAAGCAGTTAGAGAAACTTGTGTGGGTAATATCACAGTCGTTGCTATGAAAATGTTCTAGTAAGGTAACATAAAAGTTAAATAGATGCATCTTTTTGCATTGCTAATAAGGCAACCTTCTTACATCACTGACTGTGAGTCTGCAGGGCTTCACTGCAAAGAATCAGCCTTTTCTCTAAGATGGGGGGGGGGGGGAAATATTGCTCGTTTACCCAGGAGGTGACAACAGTGAGAATGAAGTCTTTCTGATGTGTCCGTGTCTCGGAAGTGATTTTGGAGGAATCGGGCCCTCGAGCGTTAGTCAGCGGCGCTCTTCCTCTAATCTTACCCATCACTCTTTTCCTCATCAAAAGTAAATCCTCTAATTAACGATGTCCCTCGTCTCCCAAAGTTGGGAAAGTTGCTTCGTGTGGTTTTCTTGCCACTTTCTTGTAACATGTAACTCCAGTTATGCTTTCACTTCACAATGTTGTGTGTTCCTCCTGCGTTTATGTGAATGTGTGTGGTGGTCCTGCTTCAAGTGTCTGATTCTGGTTCAGCTTGTAATGACTGGAGTCTGTTATTACAAACAGTATATGCAATACAATAATGCACAGCTTTATTTTCATTATTAATTAATCTAGCCCTGATTTATTTTATTTTTTTTATAAAATGTTATTAATCGTTTTGTTTGTCCAAAACAAAAGATTACAAACTGTGATTCCTATCCAATGGTTTATATCTTCCAGTGACCCTGAAGTTACAAACACTGTAGCATGTTGATCATTTTAGATCTCATGTGATCCAATTTAAACTCTAATCCAAACTATATTTTGGAGTTAAGACAATATGAACATGTCTGTGTTCTCTGCACGTATTTCATATACAGCGAGGTGTGGGGCATTGCCTAAGTTCAAGGTCAACCACATTTTCTCAGTATTATCATGGCAAAAAATGTAATTGAGCTACAATTAAACGGCTCTGAAGCTCATAAAGCTATCTTTACTTAAACCACATTACAAAAGGCAAAGAAAATGCAGCTTTATAGGCGTTAAAAACATTAATTTAACCCCCTATTTTACACAGAATTTGACTGTAGCTGCAGCCTCTCATGTTCACAATATTCAGTTTTCTGTATATCATAAACTGCTACTGTATCACATCATTTCATTTTGTTTCCAGATATCAACATGGCAGGAGAGCCAAAACCATACAGGCCTAAGATGGGCTCCAAGAGGCCTCTCTCGTCCCTCTACAGGTCTGTGTGAGACGCGCGTCTTATTTTACTGTATCAGTGGGATTTTGCTTTGCTGACCTAGTTTCCCCAGCGTACTTATATTCTGCTGTCTGCTCCCTGACTGTGCTATCAGTGTCTGTTGATATCACACCATTTCTTCTTGACATTTTAATCTTAGTCTTGTTAAAAGCAAAGAAAAACGGGTGCACAATAAGTGAAAGAGCTGACATCTTAACAGGCTAAAAGAAATACAAAATAAAACGTTTGTTAGGACTTTTAAAGCTTATTAGAGTTGGATAAGATGTTTGATACCGCTCTCATGTCTGTACGCTGGACATGATTAGCTTAGCTTAGCATAAAGACTATTTCTCCTCCTGTGCAAGAAAAAAGTCCAGCACGTAAACCCACCATAAAATGTCAAATTGTTGTTTTTCCACTTCAGTTTTTGTACAGATTAAACAAACAACATATAACATGTAATTAGTGATCTTTAGAGGTTATTGTAGGCTGTAATACTGTTAGGCAGAGCCAGGGAAGCCGCTTCCACTTCTTATGCTAAGCTTCTTAAAGAGACAGTACAGACATTATAGTTTCTAACTGTAACAAGTGCAACAGAAGAATTAAAAACTTTTTTGTCTCCGCAGTGGCTACGAGTTTGACTACGACTACTACAGAGACGATTTCTACAGCAGGTATGTGAACGAGATGATCTTGCGGTAAACAACAGCAGAGTGCGGCTGCACTTTGTCCGTTTTAACTCTCCACGTTGTTTTTTCAATTCACTTTCCTCCTGATATGTTGCCCTTCAGTGTTCACCCTCTTATCTCTCCATTTCCAAGTCAGCTACTTAGATAGAGATGGGTTTTGAGCAGCCCCCATTTCAATCTGAGGCAAAGTAACTAAATTATCATAGGCATAATGAATGTCATATTGGGGAGGTTTTTATTCCTCTCCGCTGGGCTTACTAATGATGCTTTTATCCGCATATGCGAGTACTGAATGTCAGATAGTCCCCCGGCTGGTCATTTGCGCTGGCAAGGCAAAGAATGTTTCTGCCTTCTGACATTTTCATTGGTTTGTTGTTTATTTCCTCTACTTTGCAATATCCCTGAGAGTTGAATCCTTCAGCTTTGAGTCATTATTACTATTTTGGCAATTTGATGTGTCGTAGTCAACGGGAAACAGGATTTGATTGGATGGCTGTGTTGCTTGAATAACAACATCTAGAGACTGTGTGAGTGATTACTGGGAAAAAAAACACTTTGCTGTCGAACGCACACATAAAGTCCAGAATTCTTTCTTCTGCACCTTTTTTGTAACATTTCCGTTGTTACTAAGATTGCTGAAACTGTGTCATTATGTGTCTTCTTCAGACTCTTTGAGTACCACGGTCGTGTCGTGCCGCCGACCCGTGCTGTGATCCCCATCAAACGTTCGCGGCTCGTCGTCCCTTCCACACGCAGAGCCAAATCCTCCTTTCCAGTCAGGGCCTGTTCTTCCTCCTCCTCTTCCTCTTCTCGAGCGCTCAATGTCGGCTCTTCCATCACAGTCCCTAAACGTATGTTCTATTCGTCCCTTCTTTCTCTTATTCACTTTTTTTTCCTGGACTGTTTAAAGGAAAGTTCCTGTTTTGTTACTACTCGGGTCTTATTTGTGAAGGTTGGGCCGTCATTGTTGTGCTCAACAAAGTATATTTCCCTCAGAAAGTGGTAGAGACCAAACAATGGTCTAAAAGAGAGTGAATATTGGATTAACTTCCTTAGTTGAACAGAAACAAATGAATCATAGTTTTGCTCCGCAACAATTTGCTAATGCATTTGCCACATCGACTTGGTCGGTGTTGTGTGTACAGCTTGTTGTGCTGCCCTCCAAATAAACAATCAATAGTTCGACATTTTGGGGAATGTGCTTATTCACTTTCTTGCAGAGAGTTAGAGGAGATTAATCTCATTCTCATGTGTGTCTGCTGCAGTCTCTTAGCTTAGCGTCGCTTAGCTTAAGTTAGCTTAACTTAGCTTAGCTTAGTTTAGCACAAAGACTGGGAATGGGGGTAAACAGCTAGACTGGCTCGGTCTGAAGGTAACACAATGTCCCTACCAGCAGCAACATATATCATCCAGAGTGAATAAGGATATTTCATTTATAAAAACGTAACATTTTCCCTTGATTTGATGAGTACAGTGTTATTAATACTGATGATGGCAAAAACTGTGAAAATAATATCCAGATTGTATGAAAACGTAATTTCCTTTGACTTGTTAACGGTTTGCACTGCTCGTACTCGTATTCTCCACACAATCATAGGACTGGACAATGTATCAATATTATATCGATGAGACTGGATATTGTCTTAGATTTTGGATACCCTAATATACCATGTTTTGTGCTTTCCTGGTTTAAAATGCTGCATAACAGTAAAATGATGTCCTTTTCTAAACTTACCACACTGTTCTATCTTTTTAATGATTTGCCTTTTAACCACTAAATCATTGCATCTACGTTACTCATGATTATTTATCCTATTATACCATAAACCTTTCTTTCTACTTGTACGCCCTTTCCCTAATTGTGCCTCAGCAACATGTCTGGCAGCAAACCTTCCTGAGCAGTGCAGGAGCTGTTGTAACTGTGTCCGTCTCCTTGTCAAACATCCCATTAATTATGCTGTTTATCTTTTATTAATGTATGCACACAGTGAAGACAGACCAGCTCCTAACAATCAAGAAGGAGCTTTCACAGATCAAGAACAAGATCGACTCGCTGCTGGGAAGGCTGGAGAAGATTGAGAGGCAACATCGCTCTGACGGCGGTGAGACTTGGCGGAGGAACATGAATATATACATGTGGAGATGAAAGACACGCTCGGGGCGAAGCGATACAGAGAATGTTAAAGCTGAAGATTATTCTATTAGTAAAAATAAGATGTCAGTTCAATAAATCTCTTATGCTCTGATGATAACTGCCAGTCTCTCTCTTCGCAGACATGCAGAGGAAACAGGAGGAGGTGTGCGAGTGTCTCCATGGTGACAGCAGCGGACCACTCTAGTGGAGAGGAGGCGGAGGGGGCGGCCTGAGGTAGAGGTGGGGGAGATGACGGACGGAGGCGAAGACGACTTTGAGGATGAAGGCACCGGTGATATGGTGAGTAGGTCAAGGAGCGTGTGTGCGTGTGCGTGTGTGTGTGTGTGTGTGTGTGTGTGTGTGTGTGTGTGTGTGTGTGTGTGTGTGTGTGTGTGTGTGTGTGTGTGTGTGTGTGTGTGTGTGTGTGTGTGTGTGTGTGTGTGTGTGTGTGTGTGTGTGTGTGTGTGTGTGTGTGTGTGTGTGTGTGTGTGTGTGTGTGTGTATGTTGTACATCTACTGCATGTGTTAATTTTACAGGACTAAAGTCTTAATGTTAAAGGGAATAGTTTGAGATTTTGGGAAATATGCTTATTCTCTTTTAGGCGGAGAGTAAGACGAGAAGATCGATACCACTCTCATGTCTGTACCGGGAATTTGAAGTTACAGCCAGGGACGCTTAGCTTAGCATAAAGACTAGAAACAGGGGGAAACAACCCCGCTCTGTCTAAAGGTAACACAATCTGACCGCCATCACCTCTGAAGCTCACTAATTAACACATTATCTTGTTTGTCTAATCTCTACAACAACAGCAGGGTAAAAACCGATAATGTGCTAGACTAATTATTGCTTCTGAGATTCAGACGGTGATATCCATCTTCTCCTCTAACTATCAGCAGCAAGGAATGACAGAATGCAAAACTAATCCTTAAAGGTTGTGACCCTTCAGTGAACTACATTTCTCTAGATACACAAACAACAACCTGATGTCTCTCCTAGTTTGGCACTTATTATAGGGGAAACGATTCGTAACGAATGTGTGTACAAGCAAGCATACACGTCAATATACAGGATAGGAAGAGTAAAGTTTCCAATGAGGATTAAATAATAAATGAACACAGTATGTGCTTCGGTTTACATGGGACAGTTATTTCAAAGAGGTTCCTGTTTGCTCTGTAATTACTATGAAATTAAACGGTTCTTTCCAGGAAACCCATGAAATAAAGCACCACGCTCAGACAGAGGGTTTATCAGATGTGTGTGTGTGTGTGTGTGTGTGTGTGTGTGTGTGTGTGTGTGTGTGTGTGTGTGTGTGTGTGTGTGTGTGTGTGTGTGTGTGTGTGTGTGTGTGTGTGTGTGTGTGGACTGAACCATTAGTCAACATTAGAGCATATTTTGCTTCCACCAAGAGATACCATTTGAATAAAACTGCATACACTTGTGTAAAATGTGTCTCGGAGGACATTGTTTGAGTGCCAGGAGATAGATAGACAATACAGGCTTTATCTGATATTCTTTCTGTAACATTACTTCTCAAAATATTTTATTTATACACATCTCACCCTGTATCAGACTTAGCTGAGGTGCTGGAGCTATAGACTATCAAACTTAATGAAAAAAAGCATCCAAACACTCAATAAGCGAGCTCAAGGCCATGCAGCTCTTCATGGAAAAGAATCTGCAGCACCAACTGTTAATCAGTGGCAGAATGGCCTCTGAGAGGTATGCTACTAAAGGTATCCCAAAAATATGGTTTAAGGCACAACCTGGGAGATGACTGTGTGCATCTGTATATCGATTTTTATGTTCTTATTTATTGTGGAAAAATGTTAAAACCAATCAATATGCCCAAACAGAATGAACCAAAACTCTTTTAGTTTTAGCTATTGTGCCGTTTTTTTTACCTGATGAGAAAGCCATCCATGTGACATTTTAAAAGGACAAAATGTCATGTTAATAAAAATACAAATTCATTAAGAATAGAAGAAGGAAACCTAAAAAGATTGTATGTCCATCTCACTTATGTCTTTTTTCTTCTTCTTTTAATTGCAGATAGAGAACCACATATCGGACATTGACAACTGAGAAGGTCAGTGTTTAATCCCTGCTTAAAATGCAATACTTCTTTACTTAACTGCCATTTCATTTTGTGAATGCACATTTAACAGTGTACGGACAACATATGCAAAGTATCCTTTTTTTCCTCACTCAAAAACAGCGACTCAAAAGATCTTCGGTTTATTTTTCCACTTTAAGCGGAGTGAGACAAGCTTCTCATCCCGTCTTCTAAATGGCCTGTCATTCTCTCTGTCTGCGTGCGTAAGGGAAAGGTATCTTCTCTGCAGTTATCACTGATGGCTGTCTGAACAGCCGCAGAGATACGACTCCGTCTCATCTGCACTTTCCATCAGACGACATTTTAAATCCCCTGATTTTCTTTGTATGAGCAAATAGCTTTTGAAATTTAATTTGCCTCTCGGCTGACATTTCCTCCCTGCTGTCCTCAAGTGCCCGATAACGGAAATCTTTTTCAGCCGTTCTGAACATGATGGATCATTAAGATGATGACATAATGAACTGTTTTTCCTCAGGTGGATATCTCAGTGGTTGCAGGTTATATCAGAAGCATTAGTTTATTTTAATATGCTCACAGCGCCTACACCTCCTCTGTTTTGTCACCTCACAGGGAAAGTTTGCAGATAAAGAATCTTTTATAAAGTAGCCACCTTGTCTACATGGGTTTACTCTGTCTGGCAATATAATTCATTTTCACTGCGTTTTGTCTTGTTTTGTTTTTTCAAGCCGGAGGAAAAAGGGAGCGTACAGTAGAAGAAGCTGGGAGAACAGATACCAGCAAAACCTTCTTGATCAAGAAGGTGTCTTTGAAATTTAAAGGAAAGCGATAGCGGGAGTGACTGACGGCAGAGGAAGAGTTTTTCAAACGTTTTCTTTGCCTCCAGACTGCAACTGCAAAGAGCTATCACTAATTTCCCTTTGTGAAAAATAAGGACAAGATATTGTGTGCTTATTATATTATGGTCTGTATTGTGCATAAAAAATAAATTTACGTCATCAATCAGATGAACCATGAAACGCCCTCTTTGGTTGTGATGTTTATTCTGTTTCTGTGCCTCAGCGCGTGCAGAGAGCTAAATATGAATGTAAGAGGAACACTTGATAATTATGTGATTTTGCTTTTATTCACACATTTTTCTGAAATGTACACAGTATGTAATTTATTTACAATGTCTTGACAGTGTTGTGTATGCATATCATCCCATTTGTTATACATGATAAGATGCATTTTGAATTCTGTTTATGGTTAACAAGATTTTTTACTATCAGCATGTTAAAAATGTGGCTATTACATTTGTATTCATTGCATCTGTTGTACAGCTATGGATGATAGCAGTTTTTGAAATATACCCGTTCCTCCCTGAAAACTTGAGTGTTGTGGCTTTTTATTTTCACAAACAATCGGGAAGGAAAAAGTGCAAACAGTGTTTCTGTGGCGGCAATCTGTTTTTTATTATATGACGAGAGAAGCAGCATTGGAACATTTCTACCTGACCAAACTTAAATTAACTCCTCGTTAAAAACGGTTTTAGCAACATGGCTGTGGGTCCGTGTGTCTGATAAATCCAGCTGGCTTTGCCTTCAGGTTGACTTTTTTTTTGGTTTTGACTGAAATGTCTCAAAAACTATTGGGATTGATTGCCATGAAATGTTGTGGAGTGATTTGAATTATAAACAGAGAGAAAATTATATATAAATGGAAGTGAATTAATTAGTAGGTTGACAAAATAATTAATTGCCAACCATTTAAAAAATCTAATTGAACAACTTCTCGATTGACCAAGCAAATAATTAGCATATTAAAAATAAGTTGCTACCAACAGTTAAAAGCTGCCTGAATGTTAATACATAAGTAATAACACTCTAATGGTTTATGATAAGTCACAGGGGACATTTATCTGCATTCAGTACTTTTACTTTTAATACTTTTAAGTACATTTTTCAGATTATACCTACATACTTTTATATTTTTTATATATATATATATATATATATATATATATATAATGCTATAGCTTATATATATATATATATATATAAATATAATATAATATATATATATAATATATATATATATATATATATATATATATATATATATATATATATATATATATATATATATATATATATATATATATATATATATATAAATAAATGCTATAGGCTTTGGCTAGTTAGTTTTACATTTGAGAAACTTTTCTTTCCACCTTCAAAAACTATTCTTTTCAACAAAAAGTAGTTGCAAGGTGAAAATAAAGGCACAGCAATGATGCTAAATGTACAAATTCTCCACTTCAGTGCCCTTGAAAACTACGGTTTATAAGCGATAAGTGGTGTGAGGCAGCAGCAGATGGCATTTCTAATTCACTCACTTCATTAGCACCAGATCATCATTTTTACAGGTTAAGGAGGGCCATTGGCTGGGTTGCAGGTATAATTGGTTCTATCATCTCTGGCTCGCAGCCAGTGGGTACAATGATCAGTCATGCAGCTCCTCAAATATGGACAATGTTCAGTGTGTGATGAAGTGAATCCATCACCGGCCTGTAGCTGCTGGAGGAATTATGAGTATAATAGGGGTCAGGATCTTTATAATGCATCTGTGATTACTTGAGCAAGGATGCACAACTCGCAGTGAGCTTTGTTTCACAGGCCTTTAAGTCAAAGATGGAGCTAATGTAGGAAGTTGTGTGAATCCTATCTTAGAGAAAGCTAGCATGAAAGGAGCCATTTATATTTAATATGTTCCTCTATGAATAATTCCAACGTGGCTACTTTATACTTCTACTCCACTACATTTCAGAGGGAAACATTGTACTTTTACTACAATTATTTGACAGTTTTAGTTACCAGTTACTTTTTACATATAAAAACAGGATGCAGTACTATACTACTAATCTTCCCAGTACTATACAAAGTATCTAGAAGTGGCTCCACGTTGAACTGCAACTAAATTGCTCTTACATGTACTGAAGGAGAAGGGCATAGGACTACTTTATTAATAATTAAATTATGAATTTTCATATTATATAATCCATGCAGGAACAGGAAGATTATTTTCAGTCATTTAGTTCTAAAACAAGAATGTTATAGTTGCTTTGTGACATTTCTATTATACACCAACATGCCTTTGTTTTGGCAGGCATGCAATATTATTTTTGTATCATTCTATACATTGTTGTTGTTTTTTAGGGGGAAATCCTTCTGCCTTTATAGTCATGTAAAATTCAATGGAACATTTTATTAGAATAGAAAATAATATGATTCACAGAAAAAGCTCTAAACCTATACATTTATTATTATCTTTAAACCATGATGTTTGATCAGAAATTGTTCAATAAGAAAAGGAAAAAAACTAACAAACAAAAAAAGTCTAAAAGCAAAAGAATATCCCGGATGTTACCGTTAACTACGTCACCGGAAGTCCCAAACCAGAAGCGGCTGGTTCAACTCGACAGAAGAAGAAAGGCTAAAAACAACAACAACAAATGTTTTAACGAGCTCACAAATCCTGCTCGGGATGTTATAATATTAAATAAACGCTTTTCTAACTGTGCTAAACAGTTAACCTCCTGCCATCGATCGCTATAAACTTATGCTAGGCTGCTAGGTTAACTTAGCTAAACAGTTTTCTGCTCACTCTGCCTGATATGGAAATACTTGTATTAGCTTGCAGACTTACAGCCAACGGTACAAACGGGTAAATAACGGTTAACGCTGCGTTTCGTCGTTATGGGAGACAAGGAGCTGAGTCTTATTGACAAGAATATAACAAGGTAACGTTAACTAACCACTGCTTCTTCTTCTTCTTTAGCTTTGTTCAATGAAAACTTGGTCCCCTGAGCTGTACATTTATTAATTTTAAGTAAAAGAGCAGAAGTATTATCAGTCAAAGGTTCTTAAAGTGAAAGTACTCTGTTACTTAAGTAAAATTAGCATTACTACAGTGTAGAAATACTCTGTTACCAATCCTGCATCTTTTTCCCTCTGTAATTTAGTGGAGTAAAACATTGAAAGTAGTATAAAAATGAAGTATGCAAGTAAAGTAAAGTTTCATCAAGTAAACATACTTTGTTACATTCCACTGAGGAGGGGTCCTCATCTCAATTCAGTCCCAAATCCTACTATAGAAACATGACACAAAGAACAGCAGAACATCCTCACGTCTGAGAAACTGAAGCCACAGAGTGTTTGGCATCTTTGCTTAATTTGCAATTATTAAAATAGTCTAATTATGACTAATCGCTTCAGCTCTAACACTCCTATCTCTTTGGGCTCTTTAAAATACTTGAAATGTACATTTGTAATGGCGGGAGGGGGGATAGATGGGTAATTGTTGTATGTCATGTTTTAAGCTACTGGATGCCTGAATTTCCCTCGGGATAAATAAAGTATCTATCTACTTAAAATTAAACAATCTTAGATATAGAAATTACTCTTTGCTCATAGTTTATGTCCACATTACCACCGTAACCTGTGATGAGGGATCACATCAAGTAGATCTTACTTCATGTAGACGGCATGTTACTTTTTAGCATTGTGAACACCTAATAGGCGATCACAAACCCAAAAGGTTTGGAAGCTCTGCCTTAGGACATTAAACACAAGGTTTCAGAAATGGAACAATTAATTGATCGACCGAAGGTTATTTAGCAAAACATTAGATGAATCGTTTAAATCGAACAAAAATGCCAAATATTTACTTTTTTCTTGTTAAATGTAAGGACAGGTGGCCTTTCTGTGTTTTTTATAAATGTAAATAGAATGTCTTCACATTCTTTGGGACAACAATTAGTCGATTTAATAAAAGAAAAAAGAAAATGTTGCTCCAAATTTTAGGATTTTTTTACTGCAAAGTGATACGTTGCATGGTGAATCTGTTGTTTCACCTTGTTGCTTTTTGTCTAGTTTGCTAGATATCTTCCTGAGTCCCACTGTAACATCACTCAATCTGCACTGCAATCACATCCCAGGGATCGAGGGTCTGACCTCAGCTTGGCACCTGCGGCACTTAGACCTTTCCTCCAATTGTATTTCTAAGATTGAGGGTCTAAGCTCCCTCACTTCCCTGAGAACTCTAAATTTATCCTGTAACTTAATCACCAAGGTTGAAGGTGAGTCTTTAGTCGCTCTTTTTCTTTGACGATAAATGCTTCACGGGTGTTCTCCAAGTAATAATTCTTCATTACAGACTCTTTGAGCTGTAGAGTCGTTAATGTCCCCTCCCTTTACCTCAGGACTGAACGGCCTCGTGAACCTAACACGATTAAACGTGTCCTACAATCAGATAAACAACCTCACTGGTGAGTTTAACACCAACCAAACTTTTCTTTTTCTACACTCAAATAAAACCACTTTTGATTGACGTGGCTGTTGATGTACCTATTAGGCTTGTTGTATCTTCATGGCGCGGGATACAAGCTGAAGCACCTCGGTCTCCATAGCAACCACCTGGACAACATCGATCACCTCCTGCAGTGCCTTCTGGGATTGCAAAGTTTGAGAGAGGTCACTCTGAGCCAGGATGGCAGAGACAACGCTGTGTGTAGGTTGCCAGGTAAGACATGAAAAGGTACATACTGGTACTCAGCCCCATTTCTAAAAAAAAAACAAGCTTGTGGTTGTTTGTTTGGAAGAGATGACTTTCTTATTTTTGAAGGTATCTACTTCTGAATACACTTATTGTCAGCGTTGGACAAAAAGTATTTGCCATAAGAGTGATGTAATGTTGAAAGATTAACAGCCCTGCTTAAAACCTTATCTTTTATGAAGGTAATAACTCTCAGTTTGTTGTTGAATATGTGCTGATTCAACTTCATGATCATTTTGGAGGCTTTATATTTAGTTATTCTGTCGAGCACATTTCAATCAGTGCAGACTAAACATTAGAAACACGTCTCTAAATCAGTTTGAACACTATAACCATGATGAAGGTTAGAGATTTTACGTGTTGGACATTTAAAAAGTGTCAAAGAGACATCATAACAGTATGTGCTATAAACACCTCTCTCTGTTGTTTTTGATGCATCGCTGACTAATCCAGAGGATAATTGTTATATTTTGCAGAAATAACTGACTCCTAACTCTCGCCTTGAGTTGTCTGAAATGAAAGCACAATGAAAATCAGTGGGAGTCAAATTGACAGCTACTGCTAGTAATGACAGTGACCTATTTTTCTCTCTATGCATCTTATACCCGTGCCTTTTTATACTTTTTATCTTGACTGCAGTTACTACCTTTTTAGTTATGCTATGCACCCGTCGTACATATCTTCCTGCTCATAATTAATTCACAGCAGTAGCTGCTGAAAGCACGTGTTTAAATCCGCGAGGGCGCACTTAAAGCATTCTTACAACCCTTGCTGTCAATATGCAGAGGTACACTTGTATTAGCAGCGTTCAGTTCTCATTAAGTGAGCCGCATCAATAGTGCATATGAGGAAAGTGCACGCAGAGGAGAGGTTATTCGTTAAGAAATAGATTATTTGATTTCATGCAGCATTACACCTGATGATTTAGCCAAGCCACATGCCACTGATGTTACCATACTGAATAATGGTGTCTTGCAGCTCTAGCCTGGTCAGGTTTTTCTAATGTCTGTGTGTGTTTGTGTCGCTGCAGGTTACAGGGAGATTGTTATTCAGTCGTTGCCACAGATCTCTGCTCTGGACGGTCTGGACCGGCTGGGAAATCCATCACTAGTTCTCGGGAGTCCCTGTGATATCCCCGGTCTGGAAGACTACGTGGACCTCCTGCTGTCCTCGGATACTAGTCACAATGAAGCGGTATTTATTGTGGCCACACTACCATTAGTAGCATTATATTTATACAATTGTATTTCATTATAATGACCGTAGTCCAGTTAAATTGTTTATTAATTGAAACATTCATTTAACCAAGGAGTCTCTTGAGATACATTTTTGGAAGAGACACCTTCAGCATAGAAGTGTCAACACATAGTCACAGAGGAACACAGACTTCATTCATCACATTCATACGCAGCACAATAAAACAGGACCTAAGAGGAATGAGAGAGAGAAGTTTTACTTTAAAACGGTTACATTCCTCAGAAGATTTATTTGTGAATGTGGCTTTTGAATTCCTGATATGAAGGCCACATTTCAAAATGAAGTTTATCTTGTAAACAGTGGTAAGGATCAAAGAGACAGAACACCGGCACTCACAGATAAATGGTCTACTTATTTATTGCTGACGAAGCTGAAATGCATTCGGTTTCACCCACAATAAATAAGAAGACAATTTATATAATATAATACATTAATAAAAGTGCATAGTTCAGAACTAACGCTGTCAATATCATAATTGCACAGAAATACCTTTTAACACTAAAGAAGCTTTCTAATGCAAAATAATTCAAGTATCAACACTTTGCATCAAGAAAACCTCATAAATAAATAGAAGTTGCATTTTGTGTCCAACAGGATTTAATCCAAAACTCCAAATTCGTATTTTTATCAGGAACAGTTAAATGTTTCTCTTTAGATTCTGTCATAAAAAGAAAAGTGTTGTATTACTGAAAGTGTTTGGGAGATTTGATTACAGGGCCATCTTGCTCTGTCGCTGTGTCACTCTGTGGCTCAGGTAGTTGTTGTTAAACGCAGATTCCCAGTGCTGGAATATTATGTAATTCAGTGGATTTGTAGCAGGATAGTGAACATTAGGGAATCTGTCCAATAAATTGGTTTAAAAAAAAAAAAAACAACTTCAGTGTTAAACCAAATGGAGAAAAAAAAGCTCATTTAATTTTCCACTGCAGGTTAAAGAGGATGTCAGTCTCGGCACACCCCGCATCGATGAGGTGCTGACCCAGTTTCGTCAGCGGATTACCTCCGAAGTAATCACAGATCCAGGGGAACAGGTTCGCTCGTCTGTGGCCGATCCAGCAGACCCAGCTAATGAACAACGCATCAGGAAACTGGAGCACCAGGTGTCTCAGCTCATCCGGAAGGTGCTGATTTAACACTGCTGAAATATATAAGTCAAAGATAAAGAAGTATTTGTGCGAGGTATACAGCAGGTGAGGGTAGCTGAGCACATTGATGGCTTGTACTTAGATTAAAAACAGTAGAAGTTAGCCTACAAACCTAACAATCCTCTTATAAATCACATACAATATTAGAAACTGGAGTATTTTAGCATTTTCAGAGAGAACATTCTTCCCTAAAGATGCCTGTTGGACCTGCTCAATTAGTCAGTTCTAGGTTAAGTATTCGTGGTATCCAGGCATATTATTTCTTTACCTTTTAGTCTTACGTCCTTGTATTTTAAGTGTTGCCAGAAAGGGCTTGCTGCTATGTCTATCAAATAAACCCTATGTTTTATTCATTTATCATTTACGTGCATATTTATATGTAGACTTATTTTATCCCCTCACATTATTATGAGTATTTCTGTTTACTCAGGCCCCTGCGGGTGACAAATCCAGTAGCTCTGCTCATTCTGTGGCGACGATTCGGAAACCCAAGAGGGACACAGACCGCACGTCGGAGAGCGAGTGTGACAGCGGGAAGGAAAACAGGAGGCGCTCCAGGATCCCCAAACGTCGTAGCGGCATAACATCAAGGACGACCTTCAAGGAGACCAAGGGCCGGAGATCAGACAGGTGATTCTGCAACTGCATATCTCTGCGTTTGCTGCATTAGCCGTGCAAGAGACCCTGGGCGTCAAAAGCTCGCATGCAATGCATCTTGGTACATTTAGGCACTGCCGGCGCGGCCCAGCAAGCAGAAGAACTCAGCTTTCTTAGTCAATATAGCACACACTCAGTCATTTATTGCTTCAGTTGACTGCATTTACCATCAACACTGATTAAACATGCACATCAAAAACTGTGTGAAGACATTTTGAGCTCTATTAGACACTAACACAATCTGGAAGTGTACCTTTAAGTAAAGATAATCACATTCATATATCACATATCATACGGTTTCTTTTTTGCCTCTCAGCTGGAAGGCGGTGACACATTTTCTTCTCTGAGCGATGTGGTAAACTTTCCTCCCCTCTGGTAGAAATTACAACTGTCATCTCACTCCTATGATTAACGACTGTGCTTCTGTGGCATACCCCCTCATCTTGCTTCATCAGCCACTGATGACACATGCTCAGGATTCAGTTATTTAACTCAAGTAAGCGCCCAACTGTCCTCATCAAAGGCAAGGTGATTTTAAAATACAAGCTCCAAATTCAATTCAAAGTTGTTCAAACTTTGCCAACCTATAAAAGTGCCCATGTTGCCTGCTTTGACCTTTTATTGAGCCACACACAGCTTGAGGGTTTTTATAATCCAGTTTTACAGCTGGTTCAATGCCTGTGATATAATTTATGTGCAGCGATCAGGAGAATCATAAACAGAGGAGTTCAAAGTCTGCTGAGGGGCTCAGGAGGAAGGCTGGTGGCGCAGGTGTGAAAGACGCAACAGGGGCCGATGAGGAGGGGACCTGTGAGAGCTGCTAAGGCCTCAGGTGACATGAAAACTAAGTCCAATGAAGAGGAGGAAACCTACAGGGTAAGACTTGGATAGGATGCAGTCTGAATGCAGTTTTTATTTTTATTGAATGAATGTAATATGAAAAAGGTTATGTCATCGTACATCCTCTGGGTGTTTGCACTCATATCTCTGGGAAAGCAGACTTTTCTTTGTATTCCTTTTTATTGTACTCTGAAACATGCACATTCAGGAAAAGAATAATACAATAAAATAACCACAACACAAAGACAACAACAAAAATAACAGCGTCAACATTTTCCATTCCACTTTTTGAGATTTTTGAGATAACATTGTGTTTTAAGTGAATCAGTGCGTTACACTAACGGGTTGCAATATACATATAGAGACATGAATGATCATTAAAAGTATACACGCATATAAATAGCATATTTTCCATTCCCATTTAATATACCAGCCACAATTGTTTTTGTTTTATATGTATGAACTGTATTCCACACATTCTTCCTTGTGTAAACGAGACGCATACATTACCCACAATGCAACCTGTCTGGTAACAGTTTGGTCGAATATTTGGGTGTGTTATGCTAGTAGAAGCTAATGTTGCCTCTAGCTGCTAGCTTCAAGCGGAGATGAGGAGCGGGCTACAGAAGTCTGGACTCCACACCTCCAGATTCTTTTCATTTTCAAACTTGTAGTCTTCAGACCCGACTGACGCTGACTCATGTGACAGCATGAGGCAATTCATCAGATTTCACGCAGCTCCCTCCGGAGCTACCAAATGCTTTAAAAACCTTTTTTCACATTATGCAGTATCAATCAACCAATCAAATGATAGTTGTATAGCACCTTTCATACGGGTTAGTGTAGTTCAAAGTGCTACACAGATGACTGACGAGCGTAAAAGAACAAGTGTAGACTGTGAAAACAGAAAAGACAAAAACAATTTGAGAGCAATGCATCCAAGACAATAACAATTATGAATTATCTTTGTGTATGTGTCAGACTATTGTGGAAGAGCGTGACCAGGAAAGGGAGAGGCGTTGGAAGGCTGAGCAGGCTGTGAGGAAACTAACAGAGGATCTGAAGTGCCTGCAGACAAAGGTCAGCGAGGAACAAGACCTGCAGAGCATGGCCCTGCACACCACTGACAGGTAACAGGAAAACTTTGTTTGGACACGCAGATGTTTGCACACAAACTTCCACGTGAATTGCTGCAGTAGCTCTAAAGAAGATATCATGATGAAAAGGGATAATTGAACTTGTCTCTGTGGATTTGAATTGTCAACTGCATAATGGATTCTCATCTAGTTCAGCCCTCTTCATCAGACCCGCTGCCTGTCTCATTCTTGAACAATGAGTATCCATCCCAGCCATTAGAAATCCTCACCGCTATTGTCCGGGAGCCTCTTGTGAAATCAAGCACACATTATGGCTCCATTATTCCAAAACCTTAAAGGGATAGTTTGGATGTTTGAAGTGGGATGGTATGAGGTACTTATCCACAGTCAGTGAATTTCCTGTATATGGAGGTCCGCACGCCCTAACTTTGGAGAAACTGTACCAGCATGGAAGCTAAGCTTATGTTCTGCTGTGGAACAAAATTATGCTCGCTTCAAAGCCACCAGAGTCCTTTGAGAAAAACAGTCATTTTACATCGCAGAACGCGGACGTTGCTGTGCGTTGCCTCTTTAAAGCCACTACCAGAAGTCTGGTGGCTTTAAAGAGAGCCTAACGTCTTCAGTTCCCCATCGAAAAAGTAAAGCACTGAAAATATTCCAACTCTACCGTACACTTGAACTGATGTTGATTCTTTTTAAGTTGCTAAAATACATTTAGCTGATTCCGCCGTCTGCAGCAGTACATTGCTTCTGTGCTGGTACTCCCTCCTATTCCTTTAAAGTATGCCTGCATTTGTCTGCAATAATAAAGCTGAGTATAAAGATCATTAACATACCCTCCCATCCATCGGTATATCTTATATTTAAATTCCAGAGGGTATAGTTATCTATTATTTAATATTCCTATATGTCTAAGACCATTTGGCTGTGAGCGATGCTCCTTCTGCACTGCACTGATAGAGCCAGGTAAAACTATTGTGTGCACTCTTCTTGCTTGCATCACACCCTGCTTCGATAAATCTGCATTATGGTGGTAGTTAGAATCCTGGTGACAAGCATATGTCAGCTGTATTACAGGAATCAATCTTAACTGTCACTTTGTAAGGACAGTGAGCACGGCTGCTACTGTTTACTCCCCCGCTCATCAGGAGATAGATTACAGTAAAATGACTCATCATGGCTAATTTAAAGGTTTAATGTGTAATTCTGAGCCACCTGCTCTAAAGAAATAGGGGGCAGTATTTCACCTCTAAACTGGCTCCATATGATCTCTAATGTTCATATTTTAGCTGTAATAGTTTGGCATATTTATTGTATTCTAATTTATTTTTTGTATTGTGTACTTCTGTGTAATGCCTGTCAGTCAGTCAGTGGGCAAGAATACCACAATTTGACCAAACTGCAGAAACTCTGAGAGCCGGTCAAAAGAAACTGCGATCTTCTAATCTTCACGTGGGGCTGATGTTTACTGGAGCACTAATGTTTACCAGGGGCTGTAGTTCGATTAATGTTACATTAGTTTGTTTATTGGACTAAATCTAAAGTTGCAGAAACTAGTATTTGGAGTCCCCGGTGGCGGTGAAGCTAGAGCAGCCCGCCGGGGGAGGAGAGAGAGGCCGGCATTCTGCAGCCTCCTCCCTCTGACGGAGCCCCAGTCAGCGGCCGAAGAGACTTGAGCTCAGCCAGAACAAGCCTGTCCACACAGTGGGCTGCTGGAGGATGTGTAACGGCAGCAACACAGAACATTTACAAACGAGTCAGGCAGCTGTACTTCTTCTCCCTCTGGTCTGAGGGCAGACTGGAGCTACAGTGACTCACTATCACCTCTAGAGGAACAAGTGGTATTACAGGACTGGACGGAGCGGAGCTAGGCAGTTAGCATGCTAACTTCAGTAGATATCTCTGCAGCTCAACACAGAGACGTCTTTGACATCACGTTAACACTGTTACCTCTTCACATTCTGTTGATAATAGTAGTTAATTGTTTTAATTTTAAATTCTGGCATAGCTTACACATTGAACCTTTACAGAGGGAGAAAGATTTTTAACAGCAGGCTATAAAGCACAGGAGACAATCAAGGGCATCACAAAATTGGTAGTGGTTGCCTATATCAGTCTCCATATGTAGTCATTCGGTGTATTACTCCTGCTGTTCTCGCACACTTTTTTATCATGTTTTCTCCCCATACAGACTAAAAGAATTGTTGCTAAAGGAGCGATCGGGGCGCTCTGAACTGCAGGCTCGTGTTGAGGAGCTGGAGGGGAGCCGGCAGTCTTTAACCCAGCAGCTGGAGCAGGCCCGCAGCAATGAAGAACAACACAAGACGGCACTGCACAGACTGGAGGAAAGTTTCTCCCATGCAGAGGCACTCAGGGCTCGCCAGCAGGCTGAGGAGGTAGAGAAGTTGGTTTAGTATACCTGAAAACTCTTGTATCGCCATTTTAATGCATATAGTGAACATTCATGGAAATCAGAGCAAGTGTATTTAGAGTCATACAAATACAAACTTGTATTTATTACAGAGAAACATTGACCGTACTGTACGCATGTATACGGCTAAAGCTCATTTTCAACACCAGTCGCTCGATGATTGATAGTTCAAGTAATCATTAAAATGACACATTACAGTTCATCTTAACATCTTTTAATTAAAGAAAACAAGAACAAATCATCCATGCCATCACACTCAAAAACAACACTCACACAAACAAACAAAACATTTATATCATTAACTGAAGTACACAAATAATGACTCGGCTAGTTGGTGTCATTAATACAGTTCTGGCTAAGTTTTAACAAGTGCTTGTAGAAAATGTTTTAAAATCCTGAATCTGCTTTGAGCCGGCAGGTAGGGAACATCATGCTGTTTCTGTTACCTACCACTGCACATGTTAACTAACTCCCTTGGTCGATTTCAGTGTTGATTAAACCAGATAAGTAGTTCAGTGATCTCTCCTGCAGAGGAAAAGCTTCAGTAGAGCTCTGATGGTATGTGATAAAACATGGTTTAATGTGCTGACCCTCCTCAGATGAAGCGGCACCAGGAGCTGGAAAACAAGGCAGGAGCTCTGAAGAGAGAGTCGGACATCCAGAGAGCCTCGTTGCGTCAGCACAAAGACAAACTGCAGCAGCTGCATGAACTGCTGGCATCCAGGGAACAAGAGCACAGGTACACCTGGAGGTTTTGCTCTGAATCACTGCAAGATGTGTTGCATAATATCAACACACACACACACACACACACACACACACACACACACACACACACACACACACACACACACACACACACACACAGGCTGGAAATCAATTTTCTCAATCAACTTCACCCTATGAGTGCATGAATAAGACATTTTCTGCCAAAATTAGAATAGTTTTGGTTATTTCACATGAAAGGTTTGCATTTTTGTGTTTTTGTCTTTGCTCTTCTGAATGGTTTGATCAGTTAGAAAACAGTGATACACATATTTACACTTTCTCTCCTCTCCAGCTAAACATGAAATCACTGTCCAGTGAAGCACAAACAGGGAATTTCATACTAAGAAATCTGTCTGATTAACTCTGACTGCTGCAGCCTCATATTAGTCTCAGATAATCTTTTGAATAAATAAAAAAAAAACAAGAATATAAGACTTGAAAACAGTGAATCCTGTTTGTATAAAGGCTCCAGTGAACCATCCTTGTTTGTATTGTTTTACAGAAAACAACTGGATTTGCGCCTGCAGCCTGGTGGGGCAGACTTCCGAGAGGCGGTGGCGAAAGAAGTTGCATCAGTGGAACAAAGACACGGCCACAGGGAGGTGGAGCTGCAGGAGAAGCTGGCAGAGGGCAGGAAACAGTACGCCGCTCTGGAGGACGAGTTCCGCATAGGCGCTGACCATCGAGGCTGCTCGCTTCTCTGAGGTTTGCTAAAAGATGGACGTGTGCCAGACAGAAGACCTGTTATCCCTAAATGTGACTCTGTTCTCAGCGGATAAATTACTACTGTGTCCAGTAAAAAGTGAAATGATTGAACCGGAATCAATCTAGATAGACTCAGTGGATTCTTTTCAGCATTATGGTGAAAGCTGAGATTGAATTAGGGTCATCTGAATCTGAACAAGCAGTCTGGGGTTGCCACAGGAAGAGAGCTGTACAAAAGGATTGGATTTGAATCAATCTTGTCGTTATGGTTACAGATTGCATTTATACGTTCTGCACAAAATGTAATTTAGTCCTGATTGGTACGACTCGCACAATTTTCTACTTTAAGTGTCCAAAGTTTGACCTTTTGGAAAAGTTTGAATAAGATACAGATTGACAGCCGTACTCTCACTCGTGGAAACCTTTAAAAATAGCTTTCTTTAAATCTGTAACTCTGAAACCAGAATGTCACATTGATTGATACAATTGTTGAGTCAGGTAATGCTCAAACCAAAGTGCTTCACTCTATTCAACTCCTAGACGTCTCATTCACATTCGATTCCACATCCTCGCTCTGCTTCTGCAGGTGAAGGACGCTTGTGATCACATGACTGCAGAGCTGTTGGGGGTCAAGGCGATCCTCGCTCAGTCCCAGCAGAGGGAGAAGAAGTCGGGCTCCCTGGTGCAGGAGCTCACAGCCATGGTCAAAGAGCAGAAGAACCGCATCACTGGTCTCATCAAGTCCAAGAGAGACACTGTCACTGATCTGAAGGTACAGCACTAAAGTAAAAGAGACATATCTGACTGTATTAGTAAATCAAGAACGAACTGTCTGGAGAAATCGATCCCGCTTCTTCAATACACCGCAAATAAAGAGTAAACTAACTAGTTCACAAAAAATCCCGTTGACCATTATGTCTGAATAGAATGTTTTTGTTTTTAAATGGAAGAAATGTGTGACATAGTGGGAAATGCTTATGGACTAACTGATATATAAATCTCAAAATACTGGATTTGTATACGCCCTTCTTCAATGACTGGACACTTTGACCATGGCTGTTTCTGTTTTCATTTATTTTGCTTATTTGTGGAGTTTTTTTTCAATCTTAATCTTAATCTTTTTCCACTCATAAGTTACCATACATAATATGTGTGGTTGTATGCACAAACTCTATAAAGAAAGAAGAATACATTGTCTGATCAGGTTTGAAAAATCACATCATATATGAAGATACAATAGAGACGACCAGTTCTGGGCATCAGTCGCTGCCTTTCCAAAGATGGTTCAGCCTGAGCCTCTGCGAGACTTTGAGACATCGTGAATACTGAATGGTCCAGATGCCTTTCCATCTGTCAGCCGTGACAGATGGCCGTTGATCATTAATACTGTCTGTCTCCGTCTGTCCCTCTGCCAGAGCCGCCTGCATTCCTTGGAAGCAGAGGTAGAGCAGGACCGGCGTCTCGGCCTGCAGCTCGAGCTGCTCAAGAAAGACAAAGGACGACTGTTGTCTCAGCTCACAGCTCAGGAGTCGGTGATCGACGGCCTCAGGGCCGAGAGGAGGATCTGGGGCCAGGAGCTCGCTCAGCAAGGTGGGAAACGTCCAGGAGGGCTCATGGTGTCCACTTTGAATGAGCCTTTTAGTGCATGGCACACATTGATAACCAGTTTTAGTTGTTTGTCATCAAACACTCGTACAGGTCTTCCCTTGAGTCCAACGCTTAGCGTATGAAGGAGACATTAGCTGTTTGGCTTAATAATGTGTATATGCTGATGTTTCATTTCATCCATATCAAGTAAAGCCTGTCATCTAGTGGTTCTTTGGGAGAAACACACTCAGGCTAGGCAAGGTAATTGTACACAATTGAAAATGTTGCTGCAGACGTATAAGGCATTAAAATGTACTAAAACAAGATGACTCAAATAAAAAGGAATCGAATGGATAAAAATAGACAAAAGAATAATAGATGTTGAAGTAGTAAAGTTTAATATTAAGTGCTATTGTGACAGCTGAGATCCAATTAACAATTGTATGTATTTCTCTTTACAAGGAGCATCTTTGTCTCAGGATCGTGGACGCCTGGAGGCCAGGATAGAGGTGCTGGGGGCTGAGCTGGAGTCTCAGAAGAAACAGAACAAGAGAGACAACGATTCTCTAAAAATCAAAACCAAAATCATTGATGACCAGACAGAGACCATCCGCAGACTCAAAGAGGTAGTGGGATACTTTGATTATTGAAATCAGTGAGTTGTACTAAAAGAAAAACAACAAAAGAGCCCATCATACCAGAACCCGCCACAACTTCAACATATTTGTGTGTGTTACCATGAGCATCAATGTGAATTGGTGTATGTTTGTGAATTTGTGTTTGCCTATCCGTCTTATTCGTTCTTTATCTTGAGACACACTGAAGCCATTTCTCTTTCTCCTCCGCCTTCCTGCTGTCTAGGCCCTGCAGGAGCGCGATGATCAGATTCGCCGGCTGCGCGAGGAGGCGGTCCAGGCCCAGAAGAGGTTCCAGCAGCAGCTGGAGGAGGAAACATCTCAGCAGGCTGAGCTGAGGGAGCGGCTGGAGCATCTGAGCCTGCGCAAGGAGGAGCTGAAACAGCAGCTGGAGGACAAGGAGGCGAAGCTTGAGGAGATCAAAAGAGTTTACAGGCAAGCGTCGCATCACAAACACACACATAGACATACTCGCTATATAGCGTATACACCAGAAAAAAATGATGTTCTATCTATTTTTTCTACTAGTGATTCCAGTAAGAAGTGGCAGGCGAAGGCAGACCTGCTGACTCGGCTGGAGAGCCAGGTGAAGTGCATGAAGGAGAACTTTGATTCCAAGGAACGCTTGCTGCTGGAAGAAAGAGATAAAGCAACCGAAGCACACAAGTATGATACATTACATGAGAGCACAATCCCTTGTAGTTATCAAGTGGCAACTCTTATATCCTATGCGATGGGTAATGTAGTTGTATTTGCTTGTCTTTTGTAGAAAGAGCGATTATCCTGCATTAAAAAAAGAAGTTTAAATGCCTTAAAAACTTAAACAAAAAACGTGTTGCTACTCTGTATTTCCATATCTACCATGTGCACACATGTTTGCCCAATCATGGTCTACCTGCTGGGAACAGGTAAGGACAGCTCTGCAGCTTTCTTTAATCCTGAAGGAGAGGGAACTCATTTCCTACGTCAAGAAAGCTGATAAAATACTTTTCCTCAAAAGTCTAAAAGGAAGATAAAGTATGTCTCACTCTGACATTTTTGTGGCAGTAAGGACTATTTTTTTTTTATATATTTCTTCCACCTTTCTCACAAAACCCCAAGCTGAAGAACTCTGAAGACTCATAATTGTAATAACATATTACTTATGAAGTCTGGGGTCAAATTATAATCAGGGTTTATGAGTGTCCTTGACACAGAAGTAGGTGATTCATTTTTAATAAAATATTAGTTTATTTTTAGGTCAGTGGTTCGTTCATGGACGGTCCGCCCTAAAACAATGCTTATTATGCAGTCAGGACATGATTTCCATGTGCCTTATGTAACATTATGTTGTATTTGTTGTCTGTCTTGCAGAGCTGCGGTAGAGAAGTTACACTGTGTGGATGATGCATTTCGACGACAGCTGGAGTCTGGCCAGGCTGCTCATCAAGTTGAGCTGCTTCGACTGGCAAATGAGAAGCAGAAACAGATTGAACAAGCCAATAAGAAGGTAAAATATAAACACTAGTGTAGTTTTCAAAAGGAAGTCGTGTTTACTATAGATCTGGATTTTATATTTCTTTTTTATAGAGCTGGTAAAAATATTGTCACTGGAAATGTTACATGTTGGACACAGCAGATCGTTGTCTTCCAGCTGTCCTTTGTGAATCTGAGAAGAAGGGAAACATTTTGAAAGGAAGTTCCACAAACACGTGCAGTTTGACAATGTCATGAGTAAAACTGGAATCTGTGGTTTCAACCTAATCACTTTTTTACCTCTGATCATATCCAACTTTATTCTTTGGATTTCACCTAACAAGGCTTTGAAAGTCGCTAAAAAGGTTTGAATTTGATGACCAAAACATGTATAAGAACCTCATGTTTGAAATTGTAAAATTGTATATCTGTGTGTCGTCAGGTATTTGAAGTGGAGGAGGAGATGCGTCAGCTCCTGGAGGAGACGGAAACTAACAAGAGAACCGTGGAAGAGAAAATGAAACGTCTCACAAGTGTACTAAAAGACTTTTAACACATGAAATATGACTTCAGCTATGGCAACTAATGAATTTCAACACTTTGAAATTTTTCTTTTTAAATCAATTTATTAATATTTTGTTTATGTTAAGTTATTGATGTATTTTAATATCATGATTTATCAATTAAATTCTTGAGTATATTTTTGTATTTTTAAGACATAATATGTAATGTTTTTTCATTAAAATGTTCTAAAAACAACACCTTTTATCCAGTTCAAGCCACATTTTTACCATATACTTTTTATATCTTAGTGGTTTTTCTCTATTTTAACTGATTTTTTTGTTATTGATTTGATTAAGAGCCCCCTAGTGTCAGAAGATTACCGGTACATATTTTACGTTTTGATGAGAAATAATTATAAAATGTTATTTATATAGCATATTTCATACAAGAATATACAAAACAATGTACATGACGTTAAACAGGACAAAAGACATTTTCAAGAAATAGAATTAAAAAAATCAAAGATAACTATGATGTGTTTGTTTCAGTTATGAATAAACTAAAGTGTGAGCACAGAGAATGGACCAATTAACCAATGAATACAATACAATATCTACAGAAATAATAATAAATACAGAAAGGAATCTCATCTTCAGTCAAATGAGCAGAGAACATAATTGCAATTTTTTTTACTAAAAATATATGTTTTGAAAGTTTTTTTGTGTACTTTAAATCAGCTTTATGTCAAGATTATGAGAATATAAATATGTATAAGTACGAGATTTTATTTTACTTGCTTATTTTATGTTTGTTTCTTTTTGTCTTTTTCGACTTCCATACACATTGAGTATTGATTGATCAGAGGGGGGCGGGGTCAGATTCTAGTCGAGGAGGGGCGTCACGAGCGGGACAAGGGTTGCCGTAGCAACAGTCAGTAACCTAACGTAACGTCCGTTTATTTAAAAAAAAAAAGAAAAAACAGGTACTGCCGTCGTCCCGTCGAGGTAATTTAGCAGAGTTTCTATGTTGGAAAGAAATGGTCGTTAATAGTAGTTAAAAACAGACAGCTGAAAGTAAGACTGTTTTAAGGAAAGAAGATGGAGTTTGAGACGACGGAGACTGTACGCTCGACACCGAGTCGCCACGAGAAAAGTTTGGGGCTCCTCACGATGAAGTTTGTCAGTCTGCTTCAAGAAGCGAAGGATGGCGTCCTTGATTTGAAAGTGGTCAGTGAAACGGCGAGAGGAGAGCAGGCGGCTCAGTGTTGGTGTTTCTGGGTTTGTTTTGTGGGGGAAATAATCCGTGTTTAGTGCCACCTTGGGAACAAAGAGCTGTCAGTCAGTCACAAACGGGGCCAGTCAGGTGCATTGATTTTCTTAACAGGTGGTCTAGCTAGCCGCCATTAGCTCCTCGTTTGTAGGTTCAATAACACCAACTCACAAGCAGTAAAAATATGATTACAGAGAGTGTGTAGCTAGTTTGCTGTCAGATTATTAACGTTGATGACAGTACACCTAAATACTATAACGTTATATTAAAAGTGAGGCTATGGGTCCCACACATGTTATTTATCGGATTACTGATCTGTCCCTCTGAGGCAGTCCCATTTAAAGCAATGTTACTTATAGCTAAGTGTATACGTACATATATTAGGGATCCTTCAATAATAATTAGCCTAATCAAATTAGAGTGAAATGTAATTGCTCATTTTAATTAAGACTAAAAAACACATTTTTAATGACATTTATGTAAATGTATAGCATAAGGATATACGGCTAGCATAACAGGCATAACTCAACTCTCAATAGGATGATACATTCAAACATGGTAGCATGACATAGGGTAACTGTAAAATAGTACAAATAAAGGCACAAAATCCAATTTCTCAAAAATAATCCCTGTAGCATATTTCGTATTATTTAACTGTTTTATTTCCTAAATAATATTTAAAGATTTCCAGAATCCTAATGTGTACTGATATTTATAAAATCATGTTGTTTCTGCTTAATTCAACAAAAATATTGAGACACATTTGTTGGTGGGATAAATATTGTGCACAATATTGTAATGTATTTCTTTCAGTGTGTTGGGGATAACACATTTATATGTGAGAAGCCATGTTTCTCAATGATTACTAGGAAACATGGGAGCTCCACACAGATTTCCCCTGATGGAGTAATTTTCCTTTTGCTGTAGAAAAAATTATTATGTTTTTTTTAGTACATTTGTGACTTTATTATTTTTTCCTTTTAAAAACAACAACCAAAAAGACGATAACTTCCAATTCCTTCTAACACTTATCTCTGAGTGGCATTTCATCAGCTGAATTCCACTAGTAATAACAAAACAATATCTTACTCTGACCCAGTGCCACCAGTTGCATATATCTAGGAGTCATTTTTATTTTTCAGGGCAACCAAAAAGTGATGCATCGTCTTGTCTTTAGCGTCCTGAACAGGTTAAACTATGAATTTATTCACATATAGATTTTGTTTATAAAAAAACAATGTGTAGACTAAACAATAATGGCAAAAATGATCGACAGATTAATGGATGATAAAAAATAGTCAGTAGTTGCAGTTTCCTTCCTCCATCTCTCAAATTATTCTGTTTTCTTAAGGGTCTGCTATCAGCTAGAAACTAACCCCTTCTCCTCAAACATCACGGTTGTGATAGACTGTGTTGTAGCTGCCCTAAGTGTTTAGATTTGTGGCTGTATCTTTGCCAGACCTACCTGAAGTGTCTTCCACAAATCTACCTTCTTTTCATCCCACTGATAAGTAGTTTTCCCTCCCTTCTTGCGCGCCAAAGCTGGGTAATGTTTACACAGCAGGCTCCTTAGACCCCTTCCCTCCTCCTTTCTCCTCTGCTATTGTATAACTGTCTTCTTCTGCCAAGGGGTTTTATTTTCTGCTTGTGCAGCTTAATTTGCCAAATCCTTTATTTGTTGGCTTTGTTCGAGCTTCTCTTTATTTTCACCTCAAGAAATGTTTGCCACCGAAGTTTCAGGTTTCCTGTTAAAGCCGGCTAAAAGTGTCTGCATCTTGTCAACAAGGGTTCATATTAAACTGCCACTCTGTAAGATCCTTTATGGAAACGTCTGTCTGAATTAACAGGCTGCAGACAGCTTGGCAGTGAAGCAGAAGAGGAGGATATACGACATCACTAACGTACTGGAGGGAGTGGGGTTGATCGAGAAGAAAAACAAGAACATAATCCAGTGGAGGTTTGAAAAAAACAAACAATTTTCATATTTTAGAATCAGTGACATTTTTACTTTCTTACTGATAAATGATTGCCTTTAATATGTTTGAACTTTTAAATGTTGTCAGTGTGAACATTTTTAGAGCACTTCCTTTGCTACTGTAAATAAAAAGTATCATCTTCCATCATCACCTAAGAATTTTCTTTTACGCTTTTAGCAGCAAATAAATTTTAAATTGGCTGTTAACCTGTCAAAATGGAGCGAAACATTACTAGTATATGACTCATATCACATACTTTCTTCTTTGCTATCTTCCTCGTGTCCAGGGGAGAGAACTCAGGCAGCCAAACTCAGGAGGTGCTGGAGCAGGTGAAGGTTTTGAAGGCCCAAATCTCTGAGCTGGAGGCCCAAGAGAAAGAGCTGGACAACCAGAAGGCATGGCTAGAGGAGAACATCAAACACCTAAACCACGATCCCATCACCAGCACATATCCTTTTATGCCATCTGGAATTAAATGGAGTTGCTTGTACTTATTATAAGGTTTTTGTTTGTGCAATTCAGGTCAGTAGTTTATTTCTCTTCTTCACGCTTACAAACTGTAATTTTGCATTAACGTCATGTTGAGGATATTTACCATTCCTACAAAAAGCAAGTTACTGTTGGTCTGAACATGTTAAGTTTAACTTTTGCTTCCTGTTTGATGTAATGTTGATCTTGATTCTTTTTTTCTCTACAGTTTGTAACTAGTCCTCTTGAGGCCCCATTTATTCATTTCAGAGGAAAGAAAATCTTTACCTGATCCTTTCAACATTGTTTGCTTATTGAGAAAATTCTCTAAAGGGAGGATTGTAAATATAATTGCTATTATCAGTCTCTTGTGAATTCACAGCCAGGCTAATCCTGACATGTACAATGCTCACAGTCTTGTTGTTCCAGTTTATTGTCTTTATTTTCCTTCCATAAGTAATCCTGCTCCTGTTTCCTTAACACCTCTCCACTTATAAATTTGTCACACATGAAGATATCTGCAATGCCTTCAGCGGAGACACTCTTCTTGCCGTAGTGGCTCCTGCTGGGACTCAGCTCGAGGTACCGCTACCCGAAACGGTTGGTCTCTTTTCACAAGCTGTTTTTTATTGATTGGGATAGATGGGCTGTGTTTGAAATTGCATGTCTGAGTCACATGACTCACGGTCAGTCTGACCCGGCCAGTGGCTCTCACATCTCTGAAAACGTTGCAGCAAATTTTCAAACAGGCCTTATTTTGATAAACTGATCACATATTGGGAATCTAAATGGTTAGTTTCTCACATGCAATGTGGGGCAGTTGAGTATATCCAGTAAACTCACGTCTCATACTAGGAAATTATTGTTAATCGAGTTTACATCTGGGCATTTCTCAGATACACATGCTATGCTGTTGGAATGCACTACATTCTTAATTGGACACCATACTTATTATGAATTGTACGTTAGTATGTGATTCCTAACACAGCCATGGACTTTTGATCTGCACTATGTTAATGATAATAATCACCAGAAAAGATTTCAGCATAGTTATTCCTCGTTTTCTATGGTAAACCACATGTAGTCTGTTTATAAAAGAAAACTAATGCGTGTGAAGTCTAGTTTCTGTAAATAGGGAACTATCTTGGAAATAATTTTCAAGCACATTTGGCTTTTTATTTTTTTAACACGCTAGCGTGTATTTGCTGTATTTGTCTTGTTGCACAATTGTCGTGGATGTTGTGTTTTCTTATATGCCAGTGCCAAAAGAAAAATGTAGTACCGGTTTGTGGATAGTTTGGTACAGGGCCGCACAGAAAGAGTACAACTTTTTTTTTTTTTTTGTGTTGTTAATATTCATTGTAAACATTTTATTTACATTTATAAAAATGAATAAAAGACCACTTCCATCCGCACCTCTTTCCGGCACTTGTCTGTTTTTTACATACACCTAAATTATATTATATATTACAATGTAATATTACTATAAATACAGTGCATAATATAAAATGGAATAATTACATTTACAATATATATGCAATAATTTAATTATATGTTTTGCTCTTTTGTAGAAAAATTGTCTTGTCATGAAACCGGTCCATGGTGTGGGTTGGGGACCACTAGTAGATATGGAGTAACATTAGCATCACATTAACACATTATCCATCTGATGAATGTGAGTCCAATGAGGAAAATATCTTGCTCATTAGTTGCTAAAAGCTCCACTAAGTTCACCAGCTGTCTGCTGCCGTTTGGTGCTGAGTAGGTAGTGTAAGCTGGGTTTTTAGAGGTTTTTTTACTAGAAACAGCTGTTTGCAGTGAACCAAAACCATAAAGTTGTGGCCAAATAATGAACTGAAAGTTCCTCAAATACTCTGTAGAGGGTAATTAAGATAATTTTGTGTGGGATTGTGACTACAAGGGACCTCTTTCATACCAGTGGTCCTGTGATCCATTGTGTATTTAAAAATGCTTGATTATATCTGCTGTAATGATGATGATAAATCTCTACATAGGGCAAGAGTGGTCAGAAAAAGTACCAGGTGAACCTACGGAGCCACTCGTCTCCCATCCAGGTCATGCTCATCAACAGGGATTCAGACTCCACAATACCTGTGGTCTTCTCTGTGCCGCCGACTGACGACGTCTGTCCGATGCCAACTCCACCCAGCACCCCCGCCAGCCTGCAGAGGTTCCCTCTCTCCACATCAGTGTACTCCACCTCCACCTCCAACACCACCTCCTCCTCCTCCTACTCCTACTGCAGCCAGGACTCTCTCTGCTCCGACCACCAGATGGTGCTGCCAGAGCATGATGAAGTGCTGACGCCATCGTCCACGCCTCCTGATCTGCAAATGGGTAAGCACAGGGACTTTAATGCTTAATAAGTTCTCTATAAAACCACCACATACAATTATTACTGACTTTTAATGGCCTCCTCGGCATTGACCAAAACTTGACTTTACACTTGTGTAGAGACATAATTTATATGCACAGTATGACCTTAGTAACAACATAAAGGATTAAATGAATAAACCCGCTAAAGCCTCAATTATATTTTTATAATACAAATGAGTAAAATATTGTTCGATGTTCACTTTTTCGGTCCACACATTATGTCTGACTATATATATTTTTTAAATGGCGTCACAAGAAATGCATCGCAAGTGTTTCTCGCCTTGTTCCACATAAAATGAAATGGGAAGTTAGTTTCGATCTGACTGCACCATGGGAACAGCTAATGAAGTGGTGTACAGAGTGATTTCTCATTTTTAACTGTAAGATTTAACTTTCAACACCCAATGCTCTCAGCGTACTATGCTGCTGTCCTTTTTTAGTTTAACTCTATACTTAGACATTCTAAATATCAAATTACCTCCTTGTTGTTGAACTATGTTGACTTATACTGAGACTAAAATGTTCTGACTACAATGACAGTGGACATAATATTGGCAGAGACACTTTTTTAAATCTCTGTGTTGCATTCAAAGACTCCCCCATGTCCGAGAACTGAAAGTATTGCATGGGTGAGCTGTGTTGTCAGGAAATCAAATCCTGATGACATACGGTAAGAAAACACTTCCGTTATTCGCATCGTGTGAATTTGGTTGATTATTGCTTTAAAAGGTTTGCTGTCCATCAGGTGACTGAGAAATATCCGATGTCTGCATGTCCTGATATGTAGTAACAGGAAAGGTTCAGTCTTACATCTCTAATACCATGTGATGATATTGTAACTAACACGGTCATAATGGCTTCCTTATCTCAAGCAAGTTCAAAGTCTTAGGAAGTTGTTTGTCATGGTGTCATGCTGTAAAAATAAACCACAACTAATGGTTGTCTGGTCCATGAGAACAATGGTCATTAGTAAGACACAGTCATTTGAGTGACTATTTTATTTGTATTACAAACGTAAGACAAAATACTGTATCAATGTAAAAGCAACGGATGCCAAGACATGAGAATGGTGTTTGAGCTTTGTAATCCTGATGTTTTGATTGCAGAAAATGTGTCTTCTCATCTAAGAAAAATGAATAAAAGAGGGTTAAAACCTCTTTCATGAGCATTTTCATACATCAGCCTTAACTTGTGAATGTTCTATCTACTTTTCTTCTAATAATAATAATAAATTGTATTTATAAAGCGCCTTTCAAAGCTAAAAGCAATCTCAAGGCGCTAAAAAAGCAGGACAACAACAAAACAACAGACATAAGATTTTACGGAGAGGCTTTTGTGAAAAGAAAGGTTTTTAGGCTCTTCTTGAAGGAGTCTGTGGCCTGTGGAGCCCTCAGGTGTTCTGGGAGGGAATTCCACAGGTGAGAAGCGGCTGAGCAGAAGGCCCGATCGCCCATGGTGCGGAGCTTGGTCCTGGGGGGGTGGAGCAAAGTTTTTTTAGAGGAGCGGAGGTTGCGTGTGGAGGTTTGTTGGGGGAGGAGTTCCTTGAGGTACGGAGGAGCATTTCCATGTATGCACTGATGGGTGAGTAGGGAGGATTTTGTATTCGATCCTGAATGCGACAGGAAGCCAGTGGAGGGAGTGGAGAATCGGTGTGATGTGGTTATATATTTGCACCCTCATCAGGATCCTAGCGGCGCTGTTCTGGATATATTGGAGGTTTTGAAGGCTCCTGCTTGGAATCCCGATGAGGAGAGCGTTGTCCAACATTGAGGAGACAAAGGCGTGGACGAGTTCAGCATCTGACAGGGAGCGTGTGGGACGGAGTTTTGCAATGTTCCTGAGGTGGTAGAAGGAGGTCTTGCACATATGTTTGATGTGGGTGTCAAAGGTCAGATGAGGGTCAAATCTTACACCTAGGTTGGTGACTGATGGTGATAGGGGTATGTTTTGACCAGAAAAGGTGATGTGGGTTATGGGGGAAGACTGGAACTGGTGTGATGTGCCAACTAAAATAGCCTCTGTTTTTGAGTTATTTAATTAAAGGAAATTGTCTTTCATCCAAGCCTTTATCTCCTCAAGGCAGGTGTTGATGATGATGATGATGAAGATGTCGACAGTGGGGCTGCATGTGGCATCGGGTCGTTTTTTATATATAGCTGTGTGTCATCAGCGTAGCAATGGAATGGTATTCCATGCTGGCTGATGACACGGCCAAGGGGCAGAGTGTAGAGGGTGAACAGAGTGAGGCCAAGAACTGACCCTTGAGGGACACCACAGGTCACTGGGTGTATCTGCGAACATGCACCTCCCAAGGATACATACTCTGTTCTTCCAGAGAGGTAGGACTGGAACCAGCTCAGGGCGGAGTCAGAGAGTCCGGTGGTGTAGTGGAGGCGCTGAAGGAGGATCTGATGGTCGACCGTGTCGAACGCTGCAGTCAGATCCAGGAGGATGAGGAGAGATGGGGAGCCAGTGTCAGCTGCCATCAGCAGGTCGTTTGTGACCCTGACCAGAGCGGTTTCGTTGCTGTGGGCGCAACGGAAACCGGACTGGAATTTCTCAAAGAGGCAGTTGTCCTGAAGCTGGGCTGCAACTACTTTTTCCAATACCTTTGATAAAAATGGCAGGTTGGAGATGGGCCTGTAGTTGGTGAGGACATCCGGGCCTAAGGTGGGTTTTTTGAGAAGAGGTCTGATGACAGCAGTTTTAGAGAAGATGGGACATGACCAGTCTGGAGCGAGAGGTTAATGACTTTGGTGATCAGGGGGCTTAGAGCACAAATGTTGGATTTTACCAGGGCTGTGGGAAAAGGGTCCAGTGCGCAGGTGGAAGGTTTCATCCTGCAGATGACGTCCTCAACCTCTTGCTGAGAGATCTCCGTGAAGACTCGGAGAGGCGGGAAAATCCCAGGCTGTGGGTTGACAGCAGGGACAGACTGAGCGGAGGAGCTGGAGAGAAAAGAGCGGATGGTGTCGACTTTAGTCTTGAAGAAAGTAATAAAGCTATTGCACTGCTCTTCTGTGGTGTCGGTGTGTGAAAGAGTTTGTGGCCTGAGGAGATGACTTATGGTGGACAACAACTGCTTGGAGTTTCCAGGGTTTTTATTGATGATATTGGAGTAGAACTGTGTCCGTGCGTTTCTGAGTGACTCTGAGTAGGGCTTTTTGGTGTTCTTGAAAGGCTAATCTATGAACACTGAGTCCATATTTTGTGAAAAGCCAGAAAGAAAGAATGCATTTGCATCTGTCCCCACATGATGTCAGGGGAACAGACGAAACGCAGATTAAACTTCCAGTTTGTATGAAAGACAATGACTCCTTACAGTCTTCATGCTAAGCTAAGCTAAGCAGCTGCTGGCTTTATATTTACTGAATATAAGAGTGGTATCAATCTTCTCATCTCACTCTTGGTTGATTACAGATTATCCACAGTGATATGGATGTAAAATAATAATATGCCCCACATTTTTGAAGACATTGGTTTTTTTTTGTTCATGTCTGTTATATAAGTTTATTAATGTTTAATGTAATTACTATTGTTGCACCTCCGATGCTCCCTGCAGAGTGTCACAGTCAGTCAGCAGCGATGTTGGAGCAGCAGCAGATGGACCTGGCGGGCCCAGAGTTCCAGTCTGTGCTGGACATAAGCAGCCTGCTGAAGCTCAGCGCTGCTGGAGACCACATGAAGGACGACAGACAGGGTATGCAGCTACACGGTTCACTCTATAGTCGCATACAGCAGTGAAGCTTGGGGGAATTTAATGTTTGCGTCACACGTTCAGTTATGGTTCTATAAAGCCTTTAAGATACAAGCTTTCGGACATGGACTAGTAAGAGAAAATGGCTGAATAATATACTGATAGTTTTTAATATACTACTTAATCCAGTTTTGATGGTTATGCATTAATGTTATATAGATTATGACTGTATGTGTTTATATGTTATATATTCACTATATTGTGAAATGGAAATATGTTTTTAATTCTCTTGTAGGAGCTGTCGATCTGATTGATGAGCTAATGTCCACGGATGGTAAGCATCTCAGAACTTTAACTAATGATATAAATAAAAAATGGTGTCAACAATTGTTTGCAATTAAAGTATATTTAAAAAGATGATCAACAAAACTAAGTCTACAGCCGTGCTAGCAGTTCTGTGAGATTGTAACAAGCAAAGCTGTGCTTTGAGCTAAATCCTAACGTCTACATGTACAACATTTATTTTGTTAGCATCTTAAATTAGCACTAAACAAAGTACAGTTGAGGTTGATGGGATTGTCATTAGTTTGCAGGTACTTGAACATAAACCAAGATATTGGAATCGACCCATTGTGTCCAAAGACTATATTTTGTATGATCAGGAAAAATGCCACAACATTTGTTCTGATTGGTCTAAAGTCTTAATCTGGTACGGACATACATTGGGCAAATATCTAAACTTACAACTTTGACTATTAGTGTTTACTAAATGTCTTCCAAGTGAATTATTGTTTTACACTTTGCAAATGTTTGCATATGTTTGATGTTCAAATTGTTATGAGTTCTTATATGCAAAATGAGAAGCAGCCATTTTCTTATCATACAAATATTTAGTTTTTGGGCACATGGGACTCCTGCCCGACATTCATACAGCTATGCTGCTAGCATGGCTAAAGTCTCTGAGTAGTTTATATCTGTCTTGCTCATGTTTTACAGTATGATGTATTGTTGATGCTCCTCTCTCCTCACACAGGAATAGACTACAGCTTTAACCTGGAAGACAATGAGGGAGTGTGCGACCTTTTTGATGTGCAGATTCTCAATTACTGATGCCTAACAGCGCCTCTGCTGTTCACTTGTACAATCTAAGGAGGCACTTTTAGCCTTTCTCTAAGGACGCTTCAAAGATGCCTTTTCCCATTTTTGTTATAATTGCACAGTTGGTACTTAAACATACCATTGTCAAAACACTTTACACATATTTAGACTTCTCTGCTGTTTGTCTGCCAGACAACTACTACACTGTCCTAAGTCAACACGTCACAAAGTGCCTGAATTATTTTGCCATAAGATATTTATGAATCCACGAGTCATAATGTGTCAAATGTGTCAAATGTAATGGTTTACTGGGTAAATGTGATTCAGATAAATGAGTTGCCTTTAGTGGGAAGTAAGCCAGGACAAGTCATTTAGCCTCCTACTGCACCTTTGCATGTATGTATTTTTGTATTTTTCCACATCCAGTGGAAATCCTGAGAATTGACAACTGCTTTACTTTATGTTTATGAACAGTTCGGACTGTGAGAGTGTTTTCTTTTAGTTGATATTCACAGTAACATATACAGGGTTTATAATCTAGTTCAGGTTATACAAGTAAGTAAATAATATTGTGTAAAAACATAACATTCCATAGTTATATTTGATTAAAAAAAAAGGCATATTGTATTTAATGAGTGAATGTTTCGGTTACATGTTGTAACCTTGTTCTCATATGTAAGTGCCGGAAAGATTTATTTTCTAAATTATTGTGACACTGCCATTTTAGGCCTCTAAATTTGTTTTTTTTATATATATATATATATATTTTGTGGAATTAGTTATGTGTTTGAATAACTAATATTCTTTATTTAATTTAAGATAAACATTCTTTGTTCTGGTTTGTTTAAAGTGAAGCTGGTTGACTGCCTTAATTATAATAAGAAGTGATGAAATATCAGATGCTAAGAATGGCTATTTTGTATATTTACAGTTTTTGTTAATTACAAGAAGTCATGTTTTTTTTTGTGACATTTAGTTTTTTATTTGCACATTTTTGAAAATAATTTTCAATAAATCTTGATTTTCGATCTTTTTTTCTTCTTCTGACGAGGGATCATAGTTTGATTTGAACTTACTCAACTTTCGTCACGTAAGACTTGTTTGGGAGTTGTTGAAGTATCTCATTATCTCAACAGTTTTAACAGTTTATGTTTTGGCTCAGTGAAATGTTTTGCTCAGTTAACAGATGGTAAACCTCCAATGGTTTCCACGGGACATAGCACATGTGCCAGCCAGACCTGCAACATCACTTGATTTGTACCAGCTGGGATACAAGAAGACAACTAAGGAAAAAAACATGAAATTGAAAATGGGTTTTTTCATCTTTGAAGACCTTGTGAAATTCTAACTTTCCGTGAACACTTAATGTGTTTACATTTTGTCTGAGAGATTAATGACATGACAAGCCAAAGAACATTTAGCAACAGCCAAGCAACACATTTATTAAACTATCTAGTGCTGTGTTTATGTCTAATTTAAAATTGGAGACATTGTTTTATTTTGCTGACCAACAATAACCCCTGAACTTTTATCTACTAAGCCATGCAATGAATTTGCTTCATTCTTTATTGACAATATTAATACAATTATACAAGCTTTCAGTCCCTCCATATGGTTTGTATTGTCAACTTAAAACAAATTAAATTGGCATGAAATGATTTGGTCCCATAAACTATAAACATTTTAGGATATTGTGCAACATATGACATCCTCCAACTGCTGCCTTGATGTTTCACGTACAGGCCTTTTTTATATGTTTTAAACTGCATGGCATCAGATCTTCTGCAAATAGTCAACTTCTCTACTCTGAGGATATTTCCAACAGATCCTGAAAACTGCAGTTACTAAAACACTCTTAAAAAGATAATCCAGACAATTTACAAATGATCAATACAGGCACATATAAAGAGTTTAACACTCTTGGTCCTAAACAATTGTTTTGTTGTTTTCCAGTCAGGATTTCAACACAGAGACTGCTCTTGTTATGCTCTTAAATGACATCCACTTAAATGCAGTTAGAGCAAACATTTCAGTCTATGTATTATATTTCAGTGCTGCATTCGGCATGGTCAACCTCAACATATTGCTACACAGACTAGAAATAAATTCAGGGTAACTCAACGCACTGCAAATGAAAAAAACACACATTTTGGGTGAAAATCAGTGGTGTTAGAAAATAACCTACAATTATAGGTTTTTTTGGCTTATTTTTCTTTGTGATCACATGACGCAGGTATTTGCTGTTAACCTAGCGTTGGCCTTTATTAGCCCCGTTCAATAACTTCATAAACCGCAAACCATGGCAACAAGGCGTCCCAGTGTGCATCACTTTCAGTGTCCCCTGGAAACAGTTTCTGTTGTGTTGTGAGCTTCTTATAAAGTGTTTTTGTATTTGCAGCTTTTTCTATAAATCTGCATGTGTCGTCAACTTTAGAGATATATTTCTTAATTTGCTTGTGTTGTATCTATTTGCATTTTGTTTTGTCGTGTATACGTGCTTTCTTAATTGGCAGTGCATTGAGCAACAGAGCTGGGACTACTTTGTGTCAATCAAGGATTATACATCTGAGCCAACAACAATTATCTGGAGTTCCCCAAGGCTCCATTCTCGGCCCTCTTCTGTTCAACATCTACATGCTCACACTATCTCAAACTACAAAATATTTACCATAGTTATGCAAACCATAGACATATTTGTATACTAATATCACCTGGTGACTATGGTCCCGTACAAGCACTTAGTAAGCATGGTTGGATAATGCTAGAGTTTCCTCTAGTTTAACAAACAGGTGGATGATGTAAGCCGTTTGTAAGGAAGTAAAGAAAATAACACTGACTTGTGTTTATCTAAATAGAAACGGTGTGCTCATACTGGACTTTTCACAAGTCTATGACTAAATGTTTGAATGTGTGCAACCCTCTATGCCTCTCCAGGTTTTAGAGAAAAACATCTAATGAAGAAAATATGGTTTGCAACTATTAAGACGACCATCGCCTCGTAAAAAGGTTTCTACAAGTTGTTTTTCATCGTGTTGTGCAGACTTGGCTGCAGAAATAAACTTTGACGTGCGTGTGCAGTAAATGTGCCTCAGATGTTCTGAGGAATTCAGGAAACTAATTTGTGGTTTTCCTGCATGACAGGAAGTTAAATCCCACGTGGACGTAGTACCAGACTGCAAGTTACAAGACAAGTGCAAAAAGGTGATTTGTGATATTTTTTTAATTTTCATAAGTAAGTTCATCTTGAGCTGAGACATAGAACATCAGAAAGTTCAACTGATACAATATTAGAGTTTAAAAGTCATGCTTCTTCACTTCATATAGTGGTACAGGCATGTGTAGTACATCTGCTTTGTAGGCTGTGCAGATGTTTAACATCAAGTGAATCAGGAGTATTTACTTAAGTTGATTACACTTAAAACAATCAGGATTTTAAACAAGTTGCAGTTACAAAGTTGTTTTTCCCAAAAGAGCAAAGCTCCAGTTTTTCTATTTAGTGTGTAATGAAGAGTATCAAGTTCAAGTATTTATCTTATGTGTGCTTCCTTACTGTGTGGCAGCTGGACAAACCTTTTTAAAAGTATGTGTCTCGTAAACTCCTGGAGGAATAGATAGAATAGATCTGGAAAAACAAGGAAACAACCAATTTTAGCTTGTAAGCTATCCTGCAAAGAGCGTTTTCATGACAAATATAAAAAATACAGTATTATTATTTCGTCTGGACCAGGGCATAAAAACTAACAAAACATTCCTCGAAATCCCTTTTTCATTCAAAACTCACAACAGAAAAAAAACATACAATTCTTTGGTCTTCGAAAGTAAACAAGAATACTTTGCTTAAAGCAACTTTTCTCAAACAGGAGGAAGAAAATATTTGAAAATAACAACTTCCTGTTTTGGATGTGGAGAGAATAAGTGTTAAAATGTCAGTGGAATTGTACATCCTAATGATTTCCACACATTCCTCTGCTGCTGCTGAATCTGCTCTTCTACTTTACTAAATAAGTGATGTTGAATGTGATGTTTCTCTCGTCTTGACTCATATTGAGAATGTGTTCGTCTCTTGGGAGGCGCTGTGGGAGTTAAATGACATCTCTATCTCTTCCTCAGCAGGATTTTCCCTCCTCTTCCTCCTCTTTCTTCTCTTCTCCCCAAACTTCTTGGCCACGTTCATCATGTGCTGCCTGAAGGACGACCCCACGAAGGCGTAGAGAATCGGGTTGAGGCAGCAGTGCATGAGGGCCAAGCTCTCCGCCACCTGAGCCGCCTGATCCAACACTTTACTCGTCCCACAGTGGGTCACTAAGGCATAGACTGAGTCCATCGCTTGGTAGACCTTCAACACGTTATAAGGCAGCTGAGTGACCACAAACACCCCCACTACTGTGAGGAGGACACGTAGAGCTTTCCACTTCTTGCCTCTGCTCTCCGCGGGGAGACCCTTCAGTGCCCGGCCCACACTCCAGTAACACATCACCATAACCAGGAGTGGGAGCAGGAACCCCAGCAGCACCTCTACGATCTCCAGAGCAGCTTTCCCCTCTCGAGCCATCGATGTAGGGTATATAGCCAGACAGACACTCCTATTAGACGCCCATCTTACTTCTGAGAGTATTAAATCAGGAAGTCCAAGAATGAATGCTGTCGCCCAAACAACAAAGCACATCTTCCAGCAGTGTTTCCTGGTGAATATCCTCTGCAGACTCTGCTCTTTACCTTGCGCCCTGGCTAGCGCCAAGTAACGATCCAGGCTGATGCAGGCCAGCAGCATCATGCAGCAGGTGAAGTTGACCGTGTAGCAGGCCGACACGATCTTACAGATGACCTCGCCCAGCTCCCAGCCCCTCGCAGCATCAGCAGCCCAGAAAGGAAGCGTTAAGAGCAGCAGCAGGTCGGCCACAGCCAGGTGGGTCAGGAAGGCATCCGTCATGGTCTTGAGGCGTTTGTGGTAGGCGTAGACCGCCACGACCAAGCCGTTTCCTGCCAGCCCCACCACCAGACACACAGTGTACATGATGGGGAGGAAGAGGGCTGCGAAGGACCGGACGTCGCGCTTCTCACAGAGGGTGGGGTAGTCGTCGTAGCTAAAGTTGAAGCTGATGTTTTCATGGTAGTAGTAGTCGTCCTCCTCTGAGACATCCATGATAATCCGATAAAGCTGCGAGGGAGGACATATAGAAATGTTAAACATTCACACCTAATGAAATAGCAGTTAGATCTTTAGCTTCTGTAATGTGACACAGTTCTGAGTGAAATGGATCTATATAAGAACTGGATATGGCGCCGCTACTCAGCCTTGCTTCCAATGTTTTCCAATGGCCACTCGCGGTATTGCAGCGGGGGAAAACACCTGCTTCCGAAAAACCATTTACCCCATAGACCACCATTGTAGAAGATCCACAGAGGTTTTATATTTGTAAAACTGTCCTCGAGCCGAGAAAACTTATTTAACAACTAATGTCGTCACGTCAATATAAAGTCTATATAAACCAGGCGAGCTATTCTTAATGAGTGGAATAGGCGCCATCTTTGGGTGTTTTAACCAGTTCTTATAATACATCCATGTGTAACGGTATATGAAACACACAGGGAATAGTTTGGCACAGAGAATATCTTAAATCAAAAAGGGAACATCGATTTAAAATAGCCAAAAGTCATAATAGTGTTAACGACTTAACCAAAGCCACAAGCAGCTGTAGAGCCAGTGTCTGGATTTAATGTTCTCATCATAACAATAAAGCTTTTAAATGAGCTGTCTGTGTTTTACAGCTGAACGAGAATTGGCAACAAAACTGGAAAACACTGCACGTGGAAACCAAAAATCATCTAGTTTCAGGGGAATAAAACATCTAAAGACACTAAAGTCTGCAAATAAATGTTGTGATTGTAGACTAATTATTGTGCAGCGATAACATCATTGTTGACATCGTGTCTTGACCCAAACTGTTCCTCCCTGTTTACCTTCACTGAGATAAATAACAGTTCATCCTGCCTCTCTGCAGAATCACATGCGCAAAGGACAGAGGAGGACACATGAGTTTCTACAAGTGCAGATTGTAGAAACTATTAAATTCCCCCAGAGATCGCCCCGCTGAGATGAAGAGTTGTGATATTGATAACTTTAGTTAATTTGCAGATTCTCACAAGCTACCCAGCAGATAAAGTAGTTTCAGCTCCACCTTTACCAGCTGCAACATTAAAGTGATGTTGACGCATTAATGCGTCAACAAATGTAATTAAATATTAGAATATACATTATTCTGCATGAGTACTTTAAGTATATTTTGTTGCAAGTACCTAGAAGATTACTTAAGTAGGACTACAGTACTTGAGTAAAAGTAATATATAATGTTATAGACAGTAAGTAGCTAAATTGGCTCATCAAGCTATAGCATTAAAATGCTGCTTAATGCATCAGTAATAATATTTATTATAATAATAGACGATATTATTCTCAAAGGGACACTCATAATGAGCACTTTTGATACTTTAAGGGAGTGTTTGCAATACTTAATGTAGTCTGCTTTTACTTAAGTTTGAAACACCTATACTTGTAATATAGTTAATCTGCTTTTGCTTTAGCCTACTTGTTCCACCTCTTATTTAAAGTAATATCAAATGACTGTACCTCTGGCAGTTACAGCACAGAAAGCCTCTGCACATTGGATATCAATGATTAACGAGACAAACGTGACACTAAGTCACAAGGCAAACTGAAATATTAGTGTCAGCAGTGGTGGTGAAGCCCATTCAAACCTGTTAAAAAGGAAGATGTAACGTAACAGAACAGGTAAGCAATGTTAAATACATACTCACGGTGTTTTTATTCACTTATCTGTCCCGTCTATTTGCGCCATTGAAGCTCAAAGCTTTCGGACTACGTGCTCTTTTGCAGACAAGGGTTCGTTTGATTTTAACCCCGCGCAGCACGAGTGGGCGGGATGTGTGAAGTTTAAAAGAGTTCACGGAGAGTTCTGTGATCGACATAAAATGCAAAACAATCTATGGCAACATTTACAAGAGAATGCTATGTAGTAAATGTGTCTTATTATTGCTTTATAAGCCTTTATTTGTAGGCTACTCGAGAGATCGACTCAATTACAAAAACAACAACAACAGATAGATATAGGCCTACCAACAAAGCAGAGGGAAATAAAATCCATTAAAACCTTTCGATAAAAGATTCTGAGAAAAATGGAATAAAAAAGCACCAGGAGGCTACAACAATATAAACATACTCCCATACAAGTAAAAGCCCTGCATTGAACATCCTACTTAAATTATAGTTCATAAATGATCAGCCAAATGTACTCAAAATGTCCCATCATGTGACTGATAGCCAGGACATTATAATGTTGTTATTACTGATGCATCAACGTGAAAGCACCAGTTTACTACCTGCTCAAGGTGGAGCTCGATTTATCACTTTATACACAGTTAGTTTAGTCCAGTGCAGAAACCATCTGAGAGGTTTAGAGGGGAAATGTTTCTCATGTCTATGATGTCATGTCTATTCAGATGTCTATCTGAAGGTAGTCAAAGGGTCACACAGCTCACCAGGGGGTCACAAGCCAAAACGTTTGGGAACTACTGGTTTAATAACACGTTAGCAATGTGTTTTATTTATTAGATTAACAAATGTTGTTTTAGCTAAAATCTTAATCTGTACAGTATCTCCAGCTGTCAGATAAATGTAGTGAAGTAAAAAGTACAAGTGTTCTCTCTGAATTGTAGTAGAAGTAGAAGTATTAAGTAGCAGAAGAATAAAGTAAAAGTACCACAAAATTGTACGTCAGTGAATAATTGTTTATCCAGCACACTAAAGATTCTGACATTGAAAATACTGACTATGTGGATCAAGTTGTATTGCATCTACTGGGAAAACTAGCTCGGCAAGTGTCCCAAAAAATCTGAAATGACTGTAAATGTCACCACAGGATAATAGTAGCTGTATGATTTTGTGAATACGCCCAATAATCAGTTCAGAAACCAGTCTTACCGTCAGTCACTGCCAGAGAGCTGGGAATCCGTCCAGCTTGTAGCTCCGCAAAAAACACACTTCTGAGAAAAATGACTCAGAGAGGGAGAGAAAGAAAACAGGAGACAGAAACCAAATCATAAACTTGTTTACACTTGTTTACTTTTGCTTTAATGACTTGATGTTTAGTTTAGCAGTGAAGGCAAGGCAGGTTTATCGCACATTTCAGCAGCAAGTGCTTTACATAAAACATTAAAAACTGAAAAAAATACAAAAAAAACAAAACAAATTATAAAAGGACATTTAATTACAATTAAAAACATGCAGCCGGTGTATATACCAGCACCGGGAGTAACAGCGGGCTGATGGAGCGCTGGGTTCAACTTGTTTAAATGCAGCAACAGAAAGTTTGACGATCCAATCTACCAGACAGCTGTACTTCTTCTCCCTCTGGTCTGAGGGCAGACTGGAGCTACAGCGACTCACTATCACCTCTAGAGGAACAAGTGGTATTACAGGACGGGAAGGCGCGGCGCTGTCAGTGAGACTGATAATTTCAGTAGATATCTCTGCAACACGTCTCTGACATAACGTCAACCGCTTCACATTCTGTTGATAAAGTTAGTTCATTGTTTCAATGTGTTAAGTTTAAATTCTATTTTACACATTGCACCTTTAAAGATATCTTCCTGCTAAAAAAAGCATCGACCTGTGGTGTTTTCACTGTATCTCATTTTACACCCACACCCAGAGTATCAGTACCCTCGCCACAGTTAAAAACCACGAGGAATGTGCAAGATTACCTTTCGGTTTCAATCCAAGATTAGTCAGCAGAGACTCGCTTTTTCTTTTTTTATATAAAAGCTTCCTTCTCCTGTTCTGTGTTCACTCAACGGTTGAGCTGCCCTGCCCGGTAACAGAAAACATAAACATTGGATTATTCTCTTCAGTGTGAAATTCTTTTGGCTCCTAAAATATTAAGATTTTGGAAAATCACATTCCCGTGTAGAGAATAGTCATAGGTTGCGTTACTTTGAAGTAGTTTGTATAAGTACCGTATGTGCATTATTAGTCACTCATTTTAATTTAAAATGTCATGTTTATATTATTATTTTGTTTGTCATCAGCGTAAAGAAGCTTCTTCTGTGGGTGCTGTGGGTTTTACACCATTATTACATGTCACAGACACCATGAAAGAAAGCTCAATGTTTTAGACATTCATGCAAGGAGCCCCCGCTCTATAAACTTGGTGATCCAGGGACTCGCAGTTGTTGATTAACTCCTCTGACAAGCTTCCAGCTAACACACTGAGTAGCTGGCAACATGTTAGTGTCACAATATTGTCACTCAACAATGTCCAAAGGCACTTCCTTTCCAAATAATTCCGCAGTAATCATCATCCTTTTGCATCATCACTGACAGGTGATGCACAACCGTTATAGTTGCATTGCAACACACTGCATTGTGAGGCGTCAGCTGAAAGAGTGACATTTCACTCTTTTTGAGGGGATGTGGAAAATGTACAAAATCTGTATTCAGACACTCAATTCATTTCAGTTTTTATTCACAAACAGTTAAAATACAAGATCAATTACAAGACATAATGGCGATATGTGAAATGGGACGCCCTGATAAGCGTTCTTAAGCTTGAGAATAGGGGCTTAGACACTACACACATAGTATATAAAATATATGTATATATATTTTTATTATAAATGTTACTCAAATTGTATTGGCAATGATTTATTTTCGTCAACAAAACACTAAATGGCACGGAAAAATAAATATTTTATGATAAAAGAATGTAATGAGGGTCTTCATGTCTTCAACGTCCCTGAGGAGGAGGAGCATCAATCAACTGATCAACTGACCTCTACTGAGCGCACAGGTGAGTGTGTCTTTATGTTTGTTCACTTACACAACAGATGTGATCTCTTTTTAAACTTGCCATTGGTAAAACCATAACAAACAGCTGTCCTGTGCACAAATGTGTTTAATTTCTAAATCAAAATATCAAACACAATTTATTTCCTCCCTATATTTGTTAAATCTCTGATGCTCAATGCGCACCAATGATTGCAACGTGCGACTGATTATTTTATTTAATTTGTTAGCTTCTGTCTTCAATCAAGCTTGTTTAAAAACAAAAAGAAATTCTCTAAATTCCACACAAGCAATTAATCAATTAATTTTGATCTCATGTATTTTATGATAAATAAAATAAACGCAAGCAGATTGGGTGTTACTGAGTGGGAACTGCCTCTCTGAATACAGTTACATCCTTGTTTATAACATTGTCTACTCCTTTTTCCTTATTCTGCCTATAGAACAAAACTATATTTAGTTTAATTAATATTTATAAGTATATAAACATTTAACTATGGTTTATAACACACTATAAAGTAGTAGTAGGCAATTAAAGGCTGTATGCAGATACAAAAAAAGCCAATCCACATGCATACCCATACGTGAAATGATTTGTTTAACCACAAGTCCAATGTAATTATCAGCTGACTCTCAAGTGTATTTTAACTGATAGTATCTGCTTCCTTCCACTGAAGTCCCTCCTGAAACATTTCCTCCCATTTTGAGAGCTTAAAGTTACGGCATCTAAACTTCACAGAACTGTACAAAGTCCTAGTTTAAAGAATGTTCTTGGATCTATAAACACAAGATGAGTCTAAGCATAAAATTGTGAAAATCCTTTATTTTAATGAATGTATCAACATTTAACAGCAAACGAATAAACTGAATGTAAACAGTAATATAGTAAATGTATATTCATAATGAGAAATCAAAACAAAACAAAGAATTGTGGCTTTCACAATGATGAGCTCATGTAATGATTGACTTTTGTCACCAACAAATGCAATTAGCAAAGCAAAATAGAACAGCTTCCTTGAAGAGAAGATGCAGGTTTTCATGTCTGTCTTCATTTCTGCAGTGCGACTTGTTTGGTTTTCTTCTTATCACTGATGTAGAAGAAAAAGGAGAAAAGTCACTGAGATGTAGAGCAAGATAAAACATATCAATATGTGTGTAGTGGAGCATTTACAACATCACCAGAATGTAATCAGTTAATCTACATTGATTACATTTAGAAAGTGTTATACATGTTTACATTTTGTTTACCTTTGTCGAGGGTTTAGTGTAACTGGGATCTGTAAACAAAGAGAAAAGAGAATCTGAAACAGTTCAAAGATAATAAAACAAAAGTATATCTGTTTGGCTTGCTCTGCAGGTGATGTACCTGAAGGCAGCATGAGAAACCCCTGTTGTTACAACATTATTTACAACATCACCAGAATGTAATCAGTTAATCTACATTGATTACATTTAGAAAGTGTTATACATGTTTACATTTTGTTTACCTTAACAGTCACTTTTTTATTTGACTATATTGCAAGAAAACAACACAGATCTTGATCTATGCTAATAATATATTTATCCCCAAAATATGAAGCACATTTACATCTTTAGGTCCAAAGTGGTCAGTGGAGGGTTTGGTGTAACTGTGATCTGTAAACAAAGAGAAAAGAGAATCTGAAACAGTTCAAAGATAATAAAACAAAAGTATATCTGTTTGGCTAGCTCTGCAGGTGATGTACCTGAAGGCAGCATGGGAAACCCCTGTTGTTACAGAGTTAACTACTACCTATTTGTTTCTCTTACACTCATTTGTAGTAAATGCCTTTATCACATTTATGTTTCCCGTTTCTTTGTTTTTCAAGATGTAGATTCTGAGGAGAGCACCTTTCTTTTATTTCTTTTTTAATATATATATAAATGTGTTTATTATTGAGTAATTTGGAAAAAGCAGCTACAAAAGCGACATTGTACATGTAGTTTATTATTCTATTTTCCAAAAGTAAAATAAACATTCCCCTTATCCCACAAAACAATTTAAAGCCAGAGTAAGACATATAGAAAGTCCTTATGGAAGTAATTTTTCAATGATTTGCTAAAGTGTACATTTAAGGAAGAAGAAGAAGAGGGGTACATTAATACAATCCAGTTTTTAATAAATAGATGAAGAAATAATTCTAATAATTCTAATAATAAAAAAATAAACACACACACACACACTGTATATATATGTATAAACAAAGAAATAAAATGATTCACTTAATTTATTGTGAATGAAAAATTACCCATTTTGGTGCACTGAAGGCTAAACATCCACCTAGTCTGCCCCGGCAGCCGGATCGACGTGAACTTCTTCCAATCTTTTCTTTGTTGGCCAAAGTTCCTCCCACCTCCACCTACAACAAAATAATTTTTAAATTACACATTGTTCTATGCCTACAGCTCTAATGTGTACTTATATTCAAAAAGTCTGGTATTAATCTGTGCCGTGACTCCAAACCACCAATTCTAACTGAATAAAATCTCTCTCTCTCCCAACAACTTGTTTGATGATAGACTGAAACAGTCCTGTGAGAAAACACAATTTGAATCAAAGATTTTACAGCTCCTGCGTTGATCTTCTTACCCGGTCAGGAAACGGTTGTTGTTGATCATCTTTCTGTAGAGCGGCTGCATCAGAAGAAGTGAAGGCTGTGATGAGCAGGAAAACCTGCAGACACAACAGCACCAGCAGCACACTTTTGTCCATGACTGATGAAGAGTTTGATTCAGCTGTGAAGCACACTGGTCTTTATATACTCACTGCCAACCAATCACTTACATGTTGACATAAAGAGGAAATTAAGAGGGTGTATGCTGATACATGATTCATGAATCCAACTTCATCATTGCATTGACTCTTTAGACATCCCTGCCCAGCAGCTTCTTAGATGAAAATAAATATATTGAAAATGTTCCATATCACATTAGATTAAAACCAAAATAAGTCATAATATGTAAAGGTCCTGATTGATACATTATGTGTTGAATTGAATTTATGATGCAATTTAACATAGCGTTCATAGAGTTTATAGTTATATATAATATTCAACTCTTGTCCCTAGTTTGGCTTTTGCATGTGTATTTAAAATATACAGCTTTCAATTTCATAAAACTACAATACATTTCAAATATAGAAATACTATCACATAATAGACATACTACAATACAGCAATATACATACATATACACTAATTCATTTTTAATGTGTAAAGCTCGGTTTTGCTTTTAGCCAGGACTTAACCTTTGTTGTGAACCTTTGTTGTGAACCTTTGTTGATGATGACTATGGTTGCAAAGGGTCTGGAAATGTTTCATTATTTGGTAGTTTAGTCCAGTGGGTCCCAACAGCTGTGAGATGATTAATGGGGCAGGAAAGAAGAAAAAAACTAAGTCCTGGTACACAAATGAATTGTTTGTATTAATCTTTATTTTTTTTCTTGAAATAAAAATAATGGATACGTTTACTTCATGAACAGTTATTTATCTGAGGAGTTTAGTCTCTTTGAATGAACTGGAAAAAGTACCGTAATATTTCCCTCTGAAGTGTAGTCGAGTAGAAGTAGAAGAAGGAACTGTCACATAAACGTCACAATTCTACAACTTAGTTGGCCAAAGAATATTTTACTGAACTATCAAATCCAATTTATTTGTATAGCCCAATATCACAAATTATACATTTGTCTCAGTGTGCTTTACAGACTGTACAGGATACGACACCCTCTGTCCTTAGACCCTCGCATCGCACAAGGAAAAACTTCCTAAAAGAAACCCCATAATTAAAGGGGGGGACAAATGGAAGAAACCTCAGGGAGAGCAACTGTGGAGGGATCCTTCTCCCAGGACGGACAGACGTGCAATAGATGTCGTGTGTACAGGATAAACAACATAGTACAAATACAACATTTGACAGAAATGATGTTGTGTTGGAAAAGAGAAAGTTTGGATGAATCCAGGAAAATGTCAAAAGGCTTCCCGGTGTCCAGCAGGACCAGGGCAGCAGGCGCAGCCACGATTCATGATCCTGACGTAAACTTTATCAGTGGCAACCTGCCACATGAGAGACAGACACTCCGGATGATGAGTTAGTAACATACATTTACATAAATGCATACAGATAGAGAGGGAGAAGAAGAGAGGGAGGGGAGGAGAGAGGAAGAGAAGGAGGAGAGCAGGGAGGTGTCCCCCGGCAGTCTAAGCCTATAGCAGCATAACTAGGGGCTTATCCAAGGCAAGCCTGAGCAATCCCTAACTATAAGCTTCGTCAAAAAGGAAAGTCTTCAGCCTACTCTTAAATGTGGAGAGGGTGTCTGCCTCCCGAACACAAACTGCGAGCTGGTTCCACTGGAGAGGAGCTTGATAGCTGAAGGCTCTGGCTCCCATTGTGCTCTTAGAGACTCTAGGAACTACAAGTAACCCTGCAGTCTGGGAGCGCAATGCTCTAGTTGGTTTATAAGGTACTATGAGATCTTTAAGATATGCTGGAGCCTGACCATTAACCTCTTATCTCTCACCGTGAACATCGTCACATTGATAAAAGCCCATGAACAGCTGTTGCAATCTGTGAAATCAGCTGATCGATTTTTAACATTTTGTTATCATAAACTGTCAAAACTTAATATTTTGAGCGTTCAGCGGTGTCCAGGCACTTTCTGAATGTTAGGCGGACTCTTAGCGTTAGATTGACACTTCATTTGAGCCAATCGGAGCTTCCATGGCTTATCTACAACCTTTATGAGCCAATGAGTGTCAACTTGATAAGGAAGTGCCCGTCCTCTTCTTTTGTTGACAGGCTGAGCCAGCAGCAGCTCATCGTAATGCGCATCGTAATGCCAATGAACGGCTGGTCAGTTTGTTACATCATAACAAGGGTTATGATGTCCTATGTTTTTTTTATTTACAAATTGTATTTATTTTAAAAATTATATTTATTATATTCAAGTTCAGAAGAAAATACAAAAAAAACATAAAGATATTAGAATTTTTTTGTTTATACTTCACTTACTCTGTGTGATTACTACTAACAGGGAATATGGGTATATAATAGTTATTTATAAATAAATAAAAATAATATTTATTAAGGCATGCTTGAAGTTTAGCCAATTGATTGGTTTCGTCTGGTTTAATTGATAGATATAATTGGGTATCATCTGCATAACAATGAAAGTTTATAGAGTGGTTCCTTATAATATTGCCCAAAGGAAGCATATATAAGGTGAATAGAATCGATCCAAGTACAGAACCCTGCGGAACTCCAAGACTGACTTTGGCTGTCATGGAGGATTTATTGTTAACACATACAAATTGAGATCGCTCAGATAAATAGGACTTGAACCAGCTTAGTGCGGTTCCTTTTATGCCAACACAATGTTCCAGTGTCTGTAGTAGAATGTCCTGATCAACAGTGTTGAAAGCAGCACTGAGGTCTAACAAGACAAGAACAGAGACGAGTCCTTTGTCTGAAGCCAATAGAAGGTCATTGGTAACTTTCACCAGTGCCGTCTCTGTGCTATGATGAACTCTAAATCCAGATTGAACAACCTCAAATAAACTATTATTATGTAAAAAAATCACACAACTGTTTTGCAACTGCTTTCTCAAGGATCTTAGCGAGAAAGGGAAGGTTAGATATCGGCCTATAGTTGGTTAAAACCTCTGGATCAAGACTAGGCTTTTTAAGAAGTGGTTTTATTACAGCTACTTTAAAGGATTGTGGTACGTAGCCAGATAATAGAGACAGGTTGATCATATTTAATAACGAGGTGTTAATTAAGAGTAAAACTTCTTTAAACAGTTTAGTTGGAATCGGGTCTAAAAGACAGGTTGATGGCTTAGACGATGAGATTGTTGAAGTTAGTTGGTTAAGGTTGATTGGAGTAAAACAGTCTAGATATATTTCAGGAGTTACAGATGTTTTTAAAATTCCGATAGTTGAAGTTAAGTCATTACCAATTGAGGTCAGGAGGAGATTAATTTTGTCTCTAATAATTATAATTTTATGGTTAAAGAAGCTCATGACGTCGTCACTACTGAGAGATATAGGAACAGAAGGCTCTGTAGAGCTGTGGCTCTCTGTCAGCCTGGCTACAGTGCTGAAAAGAAACCTGGGGTTGTTCTTATTTTCTTCTATTAAGGAAGAGTAATAAGCTGCTCTGGCATTACGGAAAGCCTTCTTATACGTTTTAAGATGATCTAACCAGACTAAACGAGATCTCCTCATCAGAATCCGTCTTTTAATGGTATACCCTAATATATTTTCTCTCACTTGTTTACTCACACTTGCATCACCTCCGTGTCGACTAATTCCTTGTTCCCTGCAGAGAAACAGTGGAAGTGGACCTGGATCAGGCTTTATCCTGAGCTCCCCTCAGAAACCGTTACGACAGGCTGCACGGATCAGACCTGCAGCGGTGAAACTTCTCCTCAACCAAAGAAACAGGGAAGATTGTGAAAACAGTGTCTTGAAAACTCTGTGGAACTGTTTTTGGCGACAGCTCCCAGATAATTCACACGGGGAGTAAACTGATTGTATTCTTTTTGCATCTGCCATACTTCTGTCTCTATATTCACGTCAGTATTGGTGTTTTTGAATCCATTCCGGGTTTTTATGGGCACCATTACACCAACAGCATGTGCTCATACCCTAATGATGCTTAACCCAGGTGTTCTCGTTTAGTCTGGTTTACCTTACTCCAAGACGATATAGTCTGCGACTAATTTAGCCAAATTTCAGCCCCTTTTATGCAAACTACTTAAATGTTTTAGATTAACTAGTCCACATTAAGGCCTATTCCTGGCTTAATCTAAATTATGTCTGTGAAACCACCCCTATAAATTTAAATTCAAGTTTTTGAATTTATCATATTAGCAAAAATTGCGTAGAAGCAGTCATTGGCAATGACAATCTTAAGTTTCAGGCTTCCTCCAACAATGCTCATTAAATAAGTCGTAAAAAAAAAAAGAAAAGATCAATAAAAACACAATGAGTCTAAGCATAAAATTGAGACATTTTTATTTTTTTCATTTAACAACATTTAACAGCAAAATAATAAACTGAAATTAAACAGTAATATAGTAAATGTATATTCATAATGAGAAAACAAAACAAAGCATTGTGGCTTTCACAATGCTGAGCTCATGCAATGATTGACTTTTGTCAACAAAAAATGCAATTAGCAAAGCAAAGTAGAACAGCTTCCTTGAAGAGAAGATGCAGGTTTTCATGTCTGTCTTCATTTCTGCAGTGCGGACTTGTTTGGTTTTCTTCTTATCACTGATGTAGAAGAAAAAGGAGAAAAGTCACTGAGATGTAGAGCAAGATAAAACATATCAATATGTGTGTAGTGGAGCATTTACAACATCACCAGAATGTAATCAGTTAATCTACATTGATTACATTTAGAAAGTGTTATACATGTTTACATTTTGTTTACCTTAACAGTCACTTTTTTATTTGACTATATTGCAAGAAAACAACACAGATCTTGATCTATGCTAATAATATATTTATCCCCAAAATATGAAGCACATTTACGTCTTTATGTCCAAAGCCGTCAGTGGAGGGTTTGGTGTAACTGGGAACTGTAAACAAAGAGAAAAGAGAATCTGAAACAGTTCAAAGATAATAAAACAAAAGTATATCTGTTTGGCTTGCTCTGCAGGTGATGTACCTGAAGGCAGCATGGGAAACCCCTGTTGTTACAGAGTTAACTACTACCTATTTGTTTCTCTTACACTCATTTGTAGTAAATGCCTTTATCCCATTTATGTTTCCCGTTCTTTGCTTTTCAAGATGTAGATTCTGAGGAGAGCATCTTTCTTTTTCTACATATACATATATATATATAGACATATACACACACACATATATATATATATATATATATACACACACACATACATACACATATATATATATATATATATATATATATATATATATATATATATATATATATATATATAGACATATACATATACACACACATATATATATAAATATATACAAATAAATGTGTTATTATTGAGTAATTTGGAAAAAGCAGCTACAAAAGCGACATTGTACATGTAGTATATTATTCTATTTTCCAAAAGTAAAATAAACATTCCCCTTATCCCACAAAACAATTTAAAGCCATAGTAAGACATATAGAAAGTCCTTATGGAAGTACGTTTTCAATGATTTGCTAAAGTGTACATTTAAGGAAGAAGAAGAAGAGGGGTACATTAATACAATCCAGTTTTTAATACATAGATGAAGAAATAATTATAATGATAAAAAATAAAAACACACACACACACACACACACACACACACACACACACACACACACACACACACTGTATATATGTATAAACAAATAAATAAAATGATTCACTTAATTTATTGTAAAAAAAAAAAAAAAAAATCTTTACCTTTCCGAAGGGTGAAGAACAACCTGGTCTTAACCAGCAGCCGGGTGGCCATGGTCTTCTTCCTTTGGCCTCAGTTCCTCCCACCTCCACCTACAACAAAATCATTTTTAAATTACACATTGTTCTATGCCTACAGCTCTAATGTGTACTTATATTCAAAAAGTCTGGTATTAATCTGTGCCGCGACTCCAAACCACCAATTCTAACAGAATAAAATCTCTCTCTCTCCCGACAACGTGTTTGATGATAGACTGAAATAGTCCTGTGAGAAAACACAATTTGAATCAAAGATTTTACAGCTCCTGCGTTGATCTTCTTACCAGGTCAGGAAACGGTTGTTGTTGATCCTCTTTCTGTAGAGCGGCTGCATCAGAAGAAGTGAAGGCTGTGATGAGCAGGAAAACCTGCAGACACAACAGCACCAGCAGCACACTTTTGTCCATGACTGATGAAGAGTTTGATTCAACTGTGAAGCACACTGGTCTTTATATACTCATTGCCGATGAATCACTCACATGTGGACAATGAGGAGGAAATTAAGAGGGTGTATGCTGATACATGATTCATGAATTCAATTTCATCATTGCATTGACTCTGCTATACTTCTGGTCCTTCTTGTAATCCCTCTTTACACATCCCTGCCCAAACCAGGAAACAAATTGCGTGCCAGCAGCTTCTTAGATGAAAATAAATATATTGAAAATGTTCCATATCACATTAGATTAAAACCAAAATAAGTCATAATATGTTATGGTCCTGATTGATACATTATGTGTTGAATTGAATTTACGATGCAATTTAACATAGTTCTTACTACAATACAGCAATACACATACGTATACACTAATATACCTTAGTAATTCACAGTAATTCATTTTTAATGCGTATAGCTCGGTTTACCCTTTAGCCAGCACTTAACCTTTGTTGTGTAACATTGTTGATGATGACTATGGTTGCAAAGGTCTGGAAATGTTTCATTATTTGGTAGTTTAGTCCAGTGGGTCAGTACAACCTCATCTGTTCTGATTTTATTATTTGTAAGCATTTACTGAACCACACATTAGTAAGCTTTCTCTAAATATAGTAACATTTAAATCAAACTACTAACACATTTCATTGGCAATTATTTATTTTTGTTTACAAAATACAACCTCTCCGGAAACCATCACCTTACCGTGGTGGAGAGGTTTGTGTGTCCCTATGAACCTGAGAGCTGTGTTGTCTGGAGCCTGGTGCTCCTGGTAGGGTCTCCCAAGTCAAATTGGTCTCAGGCGAGGGGCCGGACTATGGTTTAAAAACGACTTAATGAAACAGAGGGAACGAGAAGGAGAGACCCTGCCCAGAGGAAGCCCGGGGCCCCCGTCTGGAGTCAGGCCCAGAGGGAGGGCCCGACAGCCAGCATAGCCCGAAGAAGCTACTTGGTTCATCCCATCCATCCATCCTGCGGGCCCACCACTCATGGGAAAAACTGCTGCGGTCGGGTGCGCTGTCACACAGGTGGCAGTGTTGGTCAGGGACCTCGACGGACCAGACCCCGGCAGCAGAGGCTGGCTCTGGGGACGTGCAACGTCACCTCTCTGTGGGGGAAGGAGCCGGAACTAGTGCGGGAGGTGGAGCGCTGCCAGTTGGATCTGGTGGGGCTTACCTCTACGCATAGTCTTGGCTCTTGAACCGTACTCCTGGATAGGGGTTGGACTCTATTCTTCTCCGGAGTTGCCCAAGGTGTGAGGCGTCGGGCTCGTGTGGGGATACTCACAAGTCCCCAGCTGAGCGCCGCTACGTTGGAGTTCACCCTAGTGGACGAGATGGTCGCCTCCCTACGCCTTCGGGTTATGGGGGGGGAAAACTCTGACTGTTGTCTGTGCCTATGCCTCAAACAGCAGTTTGGAGTATTCGGCCTTCTTGGAGACCCTGAATGGAGCCCTGCAGGGGGCTCCAGTAGGGGACTATGCAGTCTTCCTGGGAGACTTCAACGCGCACGTGGGAAACAATGGAGACACCTGGAGAGGCGTGATTGGGAGGAACGGCCTCCCTGATCGAAACCTGAACGGTCGTTTGTTGTTGGACTTCTGTGCTAGTCATGGAATGGCCATAACAAACACCATGTTCGAACATAAGGATGCTCATAAGTGTACGTGGTACCAGAGCACCGTAGGCCAAAGGTCAATGATCGATTTTGTGATCGTATCATCTGATCTGAGGCCATATGTTTTGGACACTCGGGTGAAGAGAGGGGCGGAGCTGTCAACTGATCACCGTCTGGTGGTGAGTTGGATCAAGGGGTGGGGGAAGACTCTGGACGGACCTTGTAATCCTAAACGGGTAGTGCGGGCGAACTGGGAACGTCTGGAGGAAGCCCTTGTCCTGGAGATCTTCAACTCACACCTCCGGCAGAGCTTTTCAGACATCCCTGTGGAAGTTGGGGGCATCAAACGTGAGTGGGCAATGTTCAAAACCTCTATTGCTGAAGTTGCGGTGAGGAGCTGTGGTCTGAAGGTCTTAGGTGCCTCAAGGGGCGGTAACCCTCGTGGACCCCGGTGGTCAGGGAAGCCGTCCGACTGAAGAAGGAGTGCTTCTCGGTTATGTTATCCGTTATCTCGTTCCTGCTGCCGGGCCGCGACAGCCTCCCGTTTAGTTACATTCCACCTCTGTACAGTATTTACCTTACTAACAGCCCTCCTGTCATTTCAGGCTGTAATTCTCCACCTGACCACTAGTTCCCTCAGTGTTTCTGGCCTTTGTCAGTCACCCCCACGTGCAAACCTGCTGCTCATTATCCAATCAGACAGCTTCCAGATACCTCTCCTGTCTGTAGCTCTGCAGCATTGATCCTGTTTCATAAAACCACCACCTACTGGCTTGTGCGTCTGTTTGTGTTACACATGTTTACAGTTAGAAATCAAGATGTAAAATGAACTATTGCGCAAATGTGTCCAAGAAATTAAACGTATTGTTCCGCACAAAAAAACTCTCCACTCCTCATCAGAATCCGTCCTTTGATGGTATACCCTAATATATGGAAGTGGAAGTGGACCTGGATCAAGCTTTATCCTGAGCTCCCCTCAGAAACCGTTACGACAGGCTGCACGGATCAGACCTGCAGCGGTGAAACTTCTCCTCCACCAAAGAAACAGGGAAGATTGTGAAAACAGTGTCTTGAAAACTCCGTGGAACTGTTTTTGGCAACAGCTCCCACATAATTCACACGGGGAGTAAACTGATTGTATTCTTTTTGCATCTGCCATACTTCTGTCTCTACAGGACTGTCTCAGAAAATTAGAATATTGTGATAAAGTTCTTTATTTTCTGTAATGCAATTAAAAAAACAAAAATGTCATGCATTCTGGATTAATTACAAATCAACTGAAATATTGCAAGCCTTTTATTATTTTAATATTGCTGATTATGGCTTACAGCTTAAGAAAACTCAAAAATCCTATCTCAAAAAATTAAAATATTTCCTCAGACCAAGTAAAAAAAAAAGATTTATAACAGCAAAACAAAATCAAACATTTGAAAATGTCCATTAATGCACTCAGTACTTGGTTGGGAATCCTTTTGCACGGATTACTGCATCAATGCGGCGTGGCATGGAGGCAATCAGCCTGTGGCATTGCTGAGGTGTTATGGATGCCCAGGATGCTTCAATAGCGGCCTTTAGCTCATTAGCATTGTTGGGTCTGGTGTCTTTCAGCTTCTTCTTCACAATACCCCACATATTCTCTATGGGGTTCAGGTCAGGGGAATTGGCAGGCCAATCGAGGACAGTAATGCCATGGTCAGTACACCAGTTACTGGTGGTTTTGGCACTGTGGGCAGGTGCCAGATCATGCTGGAAAATGAATTCCTCATCTCCATAGAGCTTTTCAGCAGACGGAAGCATGTAGTGCTCTAAAATCTCTTGGTACACAGCTGCATTTACTCTGGGCTTGATGAAACACAGTGGACCAACACCAGCAGCTGACATGGCTCCCCAAACCATCGCTGACTGTGGGAACTTCACACTGGATTTCAAGCAACTTGGATTTTGCTAGTCTCCAGCCTTTCTCCAGACTCTGGCGCCTTGACTTCCAAATGAAATACAAAACTTGCTTTCGTCTGAAAAGAAGACTTTGGACCACTCTGCAACTGTCCAGTGCTTCTTTTCCATAGCCCAAGTCAGACGCTTCTTCCGTTGTCTTGAGTTCAGAAGTGGCTTGACCATGGGAATACGGCTATTGTAGCCCATTTCCTGGACACGTCTGTGAACAGTGGCTTTTGATACCTGGACTCCAGCTTCAGTCCACTGTCTTTGAAGCTCCCCCAAATTCTGGAAGCGACTCTTCTTCACAATGTTGTTAAGGCTGCGGTCATCTCTCTTGGTTGTGCAGCGTTTCCTGCCACATTTCCCTCTTCCAACAGACTTTTTGTGGATGTGCTTTGAAACTGCACTCTGTGAACAGCTTGCTCTTTGAGACATTTCTTTTTGTGTCTTACCCTCCTAATGGAGGGTGTCAATGATGGTCCTCTGGACAGCAGTCAGATCAGCAGTCTTCCCCATACTTGTGATTTAGTTTACTGAACCAAGCTGAGTGTTTTTCAAGGCTCAGGAAACCCTTGCAGGTGTTTCGAGTTAATTAGACGATTCAAGTGATTCGTTGAACACCCTACTAGTATACTTTTTCATGATATTCTAATATTTAGAGATAGGATATTTGAGTTTTCTTAAACTGTAAGCCATAATCAGCAATATTAAAATAATAAAAGGCTTGCAATATTTCAGTTGATTTGTAATGAATCCAGAATGCATGACATTTTTGTTTTTTTAATTGCATTACAGAAAATAAAGAACTTTATCACAATATTCTAATTTTCTGAGACAGTCCTGTATATTCACGTCAGTATTGGTGTTTTTGAATCCATTCCGGGTTTTTATGGGCACCATTACACCAACAGCATGTGCTCATACCCTAATGATGCTTAACCCAGGTGTTCTCATTTAGTCTGGCTTACCTTACTCCAAGACGATATAGTCTGCGACTAATTGAGCCAAATTTCAGCCACTTTTATGCAAACTACTTAAATGTTTTAGATTAACTAGTCCACATTAAGGCTTATCCCTGGCTTAATCTAAATTCTGTCTGTGAAACCGCCCCTATAAATTTAAATTCAAGTTTTTGAATTTATCATATTGGCAAAAATTGCAGAGAAGCAGTCATTGGCAATGACAATCTTAAGTTTCAGGCTTCCTCCAACAATGCTCATTAAATAAGTAGTAAAAAAAAAGAAAAGATCAATAAAAACACAATGAGTCTAAGCATAAAATTGAGAAATTTTATTTTTTTCATTTAACAACATTTAACAGCAAAATAATAAACTGAAATTAAACAGTAATATAGTAAATTTATATTCATAATGAGTAAACAAAACAAAGCATTGTGGCTTTCACAATGCTGAGCTCATGCAATGATTGACTTTTGTCACCAAAAAATGCAATTAGCAAAGCAAAATAGAACAGCTTCCTTGAAGAGAAGATGCAGGTTTTCATGTCTGTCTTAATTTCTGCAGTGCGGCTTCTTTGGTTTTCTTCTTATCACGGATGTAGAAGAAAAAGGAGAAAAGTCACTGAGATGTAGAGCAAGATAAAACATATCAATATGTGTGTAGTGGAGCATTTACAACATCACCAGAATGTAATCAGTTAATCTACATTGATTACATTTAGAAAGTGTTATACATGTTTACATTTTGTTTACCTTAACAGTCACTTTTTTATTTGACTATATTGCAAGAAAACAACACAGATCTTGATCTATGCTAATAATATATTTATCCCCAAAATATGAAGCACATTTACGTCTTTATGTCCAAAGCCGTCAGTGGAGGGTTTGGTGTAACTGGGAACTGTAAACAAAGAGAAAAGATAATCTGAAACAGTTCAAAGATAATAAAACAAAAGTATATCTGTTTGGCTTGCTCTGCAGGTGATGTACCTGAAGGCAGCATGGGAAACCCCTGTTGTTACAGAGTTAACTACTACCTATTTGTTTCTCTTACACTCATTTGTAGTAAATGCCTTTATCCCATTTATGTTTCCCGTTCTTTGCTTTTCAAGATGTAGATTCTGAGGAGAGCACCTTTCTTTTTCTACATATACATATATATATATATATATATATAGACATATACACACACACATATATATATATATATATATATATATATACACACACACATACATACACATATATATATATATATATATATATATATATATATATATATATATATATATATATATATATATATATATATATATATATATATATATATATATAGACATATACATATACACACACATATATATATAAATATATACAAATAAATGTGTTATTATTGAGTAATTTGGAAAAAGCAGCTACAAAAGCGACATTGTACATGTAGTATATTATTCTATTTTCCAAAAGTAAAATAAACATTCCCCTTATCCCACAAAACAATTTAAAGCCATAGTAAGACATATAGAAAGTCCTTATGGAAGTACGTTTTCAATGATTTGCTAAAGTGTACATTTAAGGAAGAAGAAGAAGAAGAGAGGTACATTAATACAATCCAGTTTTTAATACATAGATGAAGAAATAATTATAATGATAAAAAATAAAAACACACACACACACACACACACACACACACACACACACACACACACTGTATATATGTATAAACAAATAAATAAAATGATTCACTTAATTTATTGTAAAAAAAAAAAAAAAAAAATCTTTACCTTTCCGAAGGGTGAACATCCACCTGGTCTTAACCAGCAGCCGGGTGGCAATGGTCTTCTTCCTTCTTCCTCAGTTCCTCCCACCTTCACCTACAACAAAATCATTTTTAAATTACACATTGTTCTATGCCTACAGCTCTAATGTGTACTTATATTCAAAAAGTCTGGTATTAATCTGTGCCGTGACTCCAAACCACCAATTCTAACTGAATAAAATCTCTCTCTCTCCCAACAACGTGTTTGATGTTAGACTGAAACAGTCCTGTGAGAAAACACAATTTGAATCAAAGATTTTACAACTCCTGCGTTGATCTTCTTACCCGGGCAGGAAACGGTTGTTGTTGATCCTCTTTCTGTAGAGCGGCTGCATCAGAAGAAGTGAAGGCTGTGATGAGCAGGAAAACCTGCAGACACAACAGCACCAGCAGCACACTTTTGTCCATGACTGATTAAGAGTTTGATTCAACTGTGAAGCACACTGGTCTTTATATACTCATTGCCGATGAATCACTCACATGTGGACAATGAGGAGGAAATTAAGAGGGTGTATGCTGATACATGATTCATGAATTCAATTTCATCATTGCATTGACTCTGCTATACTTCTGGTCCTTCTTGTAATCCCTCTTTACACATCCCTGCCCAAACCAGGAAACAAATTGCGTGCCAGCAGCTTCTTAGATGAAAATAAATATATTGAAAATGTTCCATATCACATTAGATTAAAACCAAAATAAGTCATAATATGTTATGGTCCTGATTGATACATTATGTGTTGAATTGAATTTACGATGCAATTTAACATAGTTCTTACTACAATACAGCAATACACATACGTATACACTAATATACCTTAGTAATTCACAGTAATTCATTTTTAATGCGTATAGCTCGGTTTACCCTTTAGCCAGCACTTAACCTTTGTTGTGTAACATTGTTGATGATGACTATGGTTGCAAAGGTCTGGAAATGTTTCATTATTTGGTAGTTTAGTCCAGTGGGTCAGTACAACCTCATCTGTTCTGATTTTATTATTTGTAAGCATTTACTGAACCACACATTAGTAAGCTTTCTCTAAATATAGTAACATTTAAATCAAACTACTAACACATTTCATTGGCAATTATTTATTTTTGTTTACAAAATACAACCTCTCCGGAAACCATCACCTTACCGTGGTGGAGAGGTTTGTGTGTCCCTATGAACCTGAGAGCTGTGTTGTCTGGAGCCTGGTGCTCCTGGTAGGGTCTCCCAAGTCAAATTGGTCTCAGGCGAGGGGCCGGACTATGGTTTAAAAACGACTTAATGAAACAGAGGGAACGAGAAGGAGAGACCCTGCCCAGAGGAAGCCCGGGGCCCCCGTCTGGAGTCAGGCCCAGAGGGAGGGCCCGACAGCCAGCACAGCCCGAAGAAGCTACTTGGTTCATCCCATCCATCCATCCTGCGGGCCCACCACTCATGGGAAAAACTGCTGCGGTCGGGTGCGCTGTCACACAGGTGGCAGTGTTGGTCAGGGACCTCGACGGACCAGACCCTGGCAGCAGAGGCTGGCTCTGGGGACGTGCAACGTCACCTCTCTGTGGGGGAAGGAGCCGGAACTAGTGCGGGAGGTGGAGCGCTGCCAGTTGGATCTGGTGGGGCTTACCTCTACGCACAGTCTTGGCTCTTGAACCGTACTCCTGGATAGGGGTTGGACTCTATTCTTCTCCGGAGTTGCCCAAGGTGTGAGGCGTCGGGCTCGTGTGGGGATACTCACAAGTCCCCAGCTGAGCGCCGCTACGTTGGAGTTCACCCTAGTGGACGAGATGGTCGCCTCCCTACGCCTTCGGGTTATGGGGGGGGAAAACTCTGACTGTTGTCTGTGCCTATGCCTCAAACAGCAGTTTGGAGTATTCGGCCTTCTTGGAGACCCTGAATGGAGCCCTGCAGGGGGCTCCAGTAGGGGACTATGCAGTCTTCCTGGGAGACTTCAACGCGCACGTGGGAAACAATGGAGACACCTGGAGAGGCGTGATTGGGAGGAACGGCCTCCCTGATCGAAACCTGAACGGTCGTTTGTTGTTGGACTTCTGTGCTAGTCATGGAATGGCCATAACAAACACCATGTTCGAACATAAGGATGCTCATAAGTGTACGTGGTACCAGAGCACCGTAGGCCAAAGGTCAATGATCGATTTTGTGATCGTATCATCTGATCTGAGGCCATATGTTTTGGACACTCGGGTGAAGAGAGGGGCGGAGCTGTCAACTGATCACCGTCTGGTGGTGAGTTGGATCAAGGGGTGGGGGAAGACTCTGGACGGACCTTGTAATCCTAAACGGGTAGTGCGGGCGAACTGGGAACGTCTGGAGGAAGCCCTTGTCCTGGAGATCTTCAACTCACACCTCCGGCAGAGCTTTTCAGACATCCCTGTGGAAGTTGGGGGCATCAAACGTGAGTGGGCAATGTTCAAAACCTCTATTGCTGAAGTTGCGGTGAGGAGCTGTGGTCTGAAGGTCTTAGGTGCCTCAAGGGGCGGTAACCCTCGTGGACCCCGGTGGTCAGGGAAGCCGTCCGACTGAAGAAGGAGTCCTTCCCGGTTATGTTATCCGTTATCTCGTTCCTGCTGCCGGGCCGCGTCAGCCTCCCGTTTAGTTACATTCCACCTCTGTACAGTATTTACCTTACTAACAGCCCTCCTGTCATTTCAGGCTGTAATTCTCCACCTGACCACTAGTTCCCTCAGTGTTTCTGGCCTTTGTCAGTCACCCCCACGTGCAAACCTGCTGCTCATTATCCAATCAGACAGCTTCCAGACACCTCTCCTGTCTGTAGCTCTGCAGCATTGATCCTGTTTCATAAAACCACCACCTACTGATTGGCCTGTGCGTCTGTTTGTGTTACACATGTTTACAGTTAGAAATCAAAATGTAAAATTAACTATTGCGCAAATGTGTCCAAGAAATTAAACGTATTGTTCCGCACAAAAAAACTCTCCACTCCCCATCAGAATCCGTCTTTTGATGGTATACCCTAATATATGGAAGTGGAAGTGGACCTGGATCAGGCTTTATCCTGAGCTCCCCTCAGAAACCGTTACGACAGGCTGCACGGATCAGACCTGCAGCGGTGAAACTTCTCCTCCACCAAAGAAACAGGGAAGATTGTGAAAACAGTGTCTTGAAAACTCCGTGGAACTGTTTTTGGCGACAGCTCCCACATAATTCACACGGGGAGTAAACTGATTGTATTCTTTTTGCATCTGCCATACTTCTGTCTCTATATTCACGTCAGTATTGGTGTTTTTGAATCCATTCCGGGTTTTTATGGGCACCATTACACCAACAGCATGTGCTCATACCCTAATGATGCTTAACCCAGGTGTTCTCGTTTAGTCTGGCTTACCTTACTCCAAGACGATATAGTCTGCGACTAATTGAGCCAAATTTCAGCCACTTTTATGCAAACTACTTAAATGTTTTAGATTAACTCGTCCACATTAAGGCCTATTCCTGGCTTAATCTAAATTCTGTCTGTGAAACCGCCCCCATAAATTTAAATTCAAGTTTTTGAATTTATCATATTAGCAAAAATTGCAGAGAAGCAGTCATTGGCAATGACAATCTTAAGTTTCAGGCTTCCTCCAACAATGCTCATTAAATAAGTCGTAAAAAAAAAAAAGAAAAGATCAATAAAAACACAATGAGTCTAAGCATAAAATTGAGAAATTTTATTTTTTCCATTTAACAACATTTAACAGCAAAATAATAAACTGAAATTAAACAGTAATATAGTAAATGTATATTCATAATGAGAAAACAAAACAAAGCATTGTGGCTTTCACAATGATGAGCTCATGCAATGATTGACTTTCGTCACCAAAAAATGCAATTAGCAAAGCAAAATAGAACAGCTTCCTTGAAGAGAAGATGCAGGTTTTCATGTCTGTCTTCATTTCTGCAGTGCGACTTCTTTGGTTTTCTTCTTATCACTGATGTAGAAGAAAAAGGAGAAAAGTCACTGAGATGTAGAGCAAGATAAAACATATCAATATGTGTGTAGTGGAGCATTTACAACATCACCAGAATGTAATCAGTTAATCTACATTGATTACATTTAGAAAGTGTTATACATGTTTACATTTTGTTTACCTTAACAGTCACTTTTTTATTTGACTATATTGCAAGAAAACAACACAGATCTTGATCTATGCTAATAATATATTTATCCCCAAAATATGAAGCACATTTACGTCTTTATGTCCAAAGCCGTCAGTGGAGGGTTTGGTGTAACTGGGAACTGTAAACAAAGAGAAAAGATAATCTGAAACAGTTCAAAGATAATAAAACAAAAGTATATCTGTTTGGCTTGCTCTGCAGGTGATGTACCTGAAGGCAGCATGGGAAACCCCTGTTGTTACAGAGTTAACTACTACCTATTTGTTTCTCTTACACTCATTTGTAGTAAATGCCTTTATCCCATTTATGTTTCCCGTTCTTTGCTTTTCAAGATGTAGATTCTGAGGAGAGCATCTTTCTTTTTCTACATATACATATATATATATATAGACATATACACACACACATATATATATATATATATATATACACACACACATACATACACATATATATATATATATATATATATATATATATATATATAGACATATACATATACACACACATATATATATAAATATATACAAATAAATGTGTTATTATTGAGTAATTTGGAAAAAGCAGCTACAAAAGCGACATTGTACATGTAGTATATTATTCTATTTTCCAAAAGTAAAATAAACATTCCCCTTATCCCACAAAACAATTTAAAGCCATAGTAAGACATATAGAAAGTCCTTATGGAAGTACGTTTTCAATGATTTGCTAAAGTGTACATTTAAGGAAGAAGAAGAAGAGGGGTACATTAATACAATCCAGTTTTTAATACATAGATGAAGAAATAATTATAATGATAAAAAATAAAAACACACACACACACACACACACACACACTGTATATATGTATAAACAAATAAATAAAATGATTCACTTAATTTATTGTAAAAAAAAAAAAAAAAATCTTTACCTTTCCGAAGGGTGAAGAACAACCTGGTCTTAACCAGCAGCCGGGTGGCCATGGTTTTCTTCCTTTGGCCTCAGTTCCTCCCACCTCCACCTACAACAAAATCATTTTTAAATTACACATTGTTCTATGCCTACAGCTCTAATGTGTACTTATATTCAAAAAGTCTGGTATTAATCTGTGCCGCGACTCCAAACCACCAATTCTAACAGAATAAAATCTCTCTCTCTCCCGACAACGTGTTTGATGATAGACTGAAACAGTCCTGTGAGAAAACACAATTTGAATCAAAGATTTTACAGCTCCTGCGTTGATCTTCTTACCAGGTCAGGAAACGGTTGTTGTTGATCATCTTTCTGTAGAGCGGCTGCATCAGAAGAAGTGAAGGCTGTGATGAGCAGGAAAACCTGCAGACACAACAGCACCAGCAGCACACTTTTGTCCATGACTGATGAAGAGTTTGATTCAACTGTGAAGCACACTGGTCTTTATATACTCATTGCCGATGAATCACTCACATGTGGACAATGAGGAGGAAATTAAGAGGGTGTATGCTGATACATGATTCATGAATTCAATTTCATCATTGCATTGACTCTGCTATACTTCTGGTCCTTCTTGTAATCCCTCTTTACACATCCCTGCCCAAACCAGGAAACAAATTGCGTGCCAGCAGCTTCTTAGATGAAAATAAATATATTGAAAATGTTCCATATCACATTAGATTAAAACCAAAATAAGTCATAATATGTTATGGTCCTGATTGATACATTATGTGTTGAATTGAATTTACGATGCAATTTAACATAGTTCTTACTACAATACAGCAATACACATACGTATACACTAATATACCTTAGTAATTCACAGTAATTCATTTTTAATGCGTATAGCTCGGTTTACCCTTTAGCCAGCACTTAACCTTTGTTGTGTAACATTGTTGATGATGACTATGGTTGCAAAGGTCTGGAAATGTTTCATTATTTGGTAGTTTAGTCCAGTGGGTCAGTACAACCTCATCTGTTCTGATTTTATTATTTGTAAGCATTTACTGAACCACACATTAGTAAGCTTTCTCTAAATATAGTAACATTTAAATCAAACTACTAACACATTTCATTGGCAATTATTTATTTTTGTTTACAAAATACAACCTCTCCGGAAACCATCACCTTACCGTGGTGGAGAGGTTTGTGTGTCCCTATGAACCTGAGAGCTGTGTTGTCTGGAGCCTGGTGCTCCTGGTAGGGTCTCCCAAGTCAAATTGGTCTCAGGCGAGGGGCCGGACTATGGTTTAAAAACGACTTAATGAAACAGAGGGAACGAGAAGGAGAGACCCTGCCCAGAGGAAGCCCGGGGCCCCCGTCTGGAGTCAGGCCCAGAGGGAGGGCCCGACAGCCAGCACAGCCCGAAGAAGCTACTTGGTTCATCCCATCCATCCATCCTGCGGGCCCAGCACTCATGGGAAAAACTGCTGCGGTCGGGTGCGCTGTCACACAGGTGGCAGTGTTGGTCAGGGACCTCGACGGACCAGACCCTGGCAGCAGAGGCTGGCTCTGGGGACGTGCAACGTCACCTCTCTGTGGGGGAAGGAGCCGGAACTAGTGCGGGAGGTGGAGCGCTGCCAGTTGGATCTGGTGGGGCTTACCTCTACGCACAGTCTTGGCTCTTGAACCGTACTCCTGGATAGGGGTTGGACTCTATTCTTCTCCGGAGTTGCCCAAGGTGTGAGGCGTCAGGCTCGTGTGGGGATACTCACAAGTCCCCAGCTGAGCGCCGCTACGTTGGAGTTCACCCTAGTGGACGAGATGGTCGCCTCCCTACGCCTTCGGGTTATGGAGGGGGGAAAACTCTGACTGTTGTTTGTGCCTATGCCTCAAACAGCAGTTTGGAGTATTCGGCCTTCTTGGAGACCCTGAATGGAGCCCTGCAGGGGGCTCCAGTAGGGGACTCTGCAGTCTTGCTGGGAGACTTCAACGCGCACGTGGGAAACAATGGAGACACCTGGAGAGGCATGATTGGGAGAAACGGCCTCCCTGATCTAAACCTGAACGGTCGTTTGTTGTTGGACTTCTGTGCTAGTCATGGAATGGCCATAACAAACACCATGTTCGAACATAAGGATGCTCATAAGTGTACGTGGTACCAGAGCACCGTAGGCCAAAGGTCAATGATCGATTTTGTGATCGTATCATCTGATCTGAGGCCGTATGTTTTGGACACTCGGGTGAAGAGAGGGGCGGAGCTGTCAACTGATCACCGTCTGGTGGTGAGTTGGATCAAGGGGTGGGGGAAGACTCTGGACGGACCTTGTAATTCTAAACGGGTAGTGCGGGCGAACTGGGAACATCTGGAGGAAGCCCCTGTCCTGGAGATCTTCAACTCACACCTCCGGCAGAGCTTTTCAGACATCCCTGTGGAAGTTGGGGGCATCGAACGTGAGTGGGCAATGTTCAAAACCTCTATTGCTGAAGTTGCGGTGAGGAGCTGTGGTCTGAAGGTATTAGGTGCCTCAAGGGGCGGTAACCCTCGTGGACCCCGGTGGTCAGGGAAGCCGTCCGACTGAAGAAGGAGTCCTTCCCGGTTATGTTATCTGTTATCCCGTTCCTGCTGCCGGGCCGCGTCAGCCTCCCGTTTAGTTACATTCCACCTCTGTACAGTATTTACCTTACTAACAGCCCTCCTGTCATTTCAGGCTGTAATTCTCCACCTGACCACTAGTTCCCTCAGTGTTTCTGGCCTTTGTCAGTCACCCCCACGTGCAAACCTGCTGCTCATTATCCAATCAGACAGCTTCCAGACACCTCTCCTGTCTGTAGCTCTGCAGCATTGATCCTGTTTCATAAAACCACCACCTACTGATTGGCCTGTGCGTCTGTTTGTGTTACACATGTTTACAGTTAGAAATCAAGATGTAAAATTAACTATTGCGCAAATGTGTCCAAGAAATTAAACGTATTGTTCCGCACAAAAAAACTCTCCACTCCTCATCAGAATCCGTCTTTTGATGGTATACCCTAATATATGGAAGTGGAAGTGGACCTGGATCAGGCTTTATCCTGAGCTCCCCTCAGAAACCGTTACGACAGGCTGCACGGATCAGACCTGCAGCGGTGAAACTTCTCCAAAGAAACAGGGAAGATTGTGAAAACAGTGTCTTGAAAACTCCGTGGAACTGTTTTTGGCAACAGCTCACACATAATTCACACGGGGAGTAAACTGATTGTATTCTTTTTGCATCTGCCATACTTCTGTCTCTATATTCACGTCAGTATTGGTGTTTTTGAATCCATTCCGGGTTTTTATGGGCACCATTACACCAACAGCATGTGCTCATACCCTAATGATGCTTAACCCAGGTGTTCTCGTTTAGTCTTGCTTACCTTACTCCAAGACGATATAGTCTGCGACTAATTGAACCAAATTTCAGCCACTTTTATGCAAACTACTTAAATGTTTTAGATTAACTACTCCACATTAAGGCTTATTCCTGGCTTAATCTAAATTCTGTCTGTGAAACCGCCCCTATAAATTTAAATTCAAGTTTTTGAATTTATCATATTAGCAAAAATTGCAGAGAAGCAGTCATTGGCAATGACAATCTTAAGTTTCAGGCTTCCTCCAACAATGCTCATTAAATAAGTCGTAAAAAAAAAAAGAAAAGATCAATAAAAACACAATGAGTCTAAGCATAAAATTGAGAAATTTTATTTTTTTCATTTAACAACATTTAACAGCAAAATAATAAACTGAAATTAAACAGTAATATAGTAAATGTATATTCATAATGAGAAAACAAAACAAAGCATTGTGGCTTTCACAATGCTGAGCTCATGCAATGATTGACTTTTGTCAACAAAAAATGCAATTAGCAAAGCAAAATAGAACAGCTTCCTTGAAGAGAAGATGCAGGTTTTCATGTCTGTCTTCATTTCTGCAGTGCGGCTTCTTTGGTTTTCTTCTTATCACTGATGTAGAAGAAAAAGGAGAAAAGTCACTGAGATGTAGAGCAAGATAAAACATATCAATATGTGTGTAGTGGAGCATTTACAACATCACCAGAATGTAATCAGTTAATCTACATTGATTACATTTAGAAAGTGTTATACATGTTTACATTTTGTTTACCTTTGTCGAGGGTTTGGTGTAACTCGGATCTGTAAACAAAGAGAAAAGAGAATCTGAAACAGTTCAAAGATAATAAAACAAAAGTATATCTGTTTGGCTTGCTCTGCAGGTGATGTACCTGAAGGCAGCATGGGAAACCCCTGTTGTTACAAAGTTAACTACTACCTATTTGTTTCTCTTACACTCATTTGTAGTAAATGCTTTTATCACATTTATGTTTCCCGTTCTTTGCTTTTCAAGATGTAGATTCTGAGGAGATGCACCTTTCTTTTTCTACACATATATATATATATATATATATATATATATATATATATATATATAATGTATACAAATAAATGTGTTTATTATTGAATAATTTGGAAAAAGCAGCTACAAAAGCGACATTATACATGTAGTTTATTATTTTCCAAAAGTAAAATAAACATTCCCCTTATCCCACAAAACAATTTAAAGCCATAGTAAGACATATAGAAAGTCCTTATGGAAGTACGTTTTCAATGATTTGCTAAAGTGTACATTTAAGGAAGAAGAAGAAGAAGAGGGGTACATTAATACAATCCAGTTTTTAATACATAGATGAAGATGAAGAAATAATTCTAATAATTCTAATAATAAAAAAATAAAAACACACACACACACATACACACTGTATATATATGTATAAACAAATAAATAAAATGATTCACTTAATTTATTGTAAATGAAAAATTACCCAGTTTGCTCCCCTGAAGGCTGAACATGCACCTAGTCTGCCCCGGCAGCCGGATCGACGTGAACTTCTTCCAATCTTTTCTTTGTTGGCCAAAGTTCCTCCCACCTTCCACCTACAACAAAATCATTTTTAAATTACACATTGTTCTATGCCTACAGCTCTAATGTGTACTTATATTCAAAAAGTCTGGTATTAATCTGTGCCGCGACTTCAAACCACCAATTCTAACAGAATAAAATCTCTCTCTCTCTCCCAACAACTTGTTTGATGATAGACTGAAACAGTCCTGTGAGAAAACACAATTTGAATCAAAGATTTTACAGCTCCTGCGTTGATCTTCTTACCCGGTCAGGAAACGGTTGTTGTTGATCCTCTTTCTGTAGAGCGGCTGCATCAGAAGGAAGTGAAGGCTGTGATGAGCAGGAAAACCTGCAGACACAACAGCACCAGCAGCACACTTTTGTCCATGACTGATGAAGAGTTTGATTCAGCTGTGAAGCACACTGGTCTTTATATACTCACTGCCAACCAATCACTTACATGTGGACAATGAGGAAGGAAATTAAGAGGGTGCATGCAGATACATGATTTGAAATGATTTCACAAGTTCCAACTTCATCATTGCATTGACTCTGCTATACTTCTGCTTCCTTCTTGTAATTCCTCTTTACACATCTCTGCCCAAACCAGGAAACAAATTGCGTGCCAGCAGCTTCTTAGATGAAAATAAATATATTGAAAATGTTTCATATCACATTAGATTAAAACCAAAATAAGTCATAATATGTTAAGGTCCTGATTGATACATTATGTGTTGAATTGAATTTACGATGCAATTTAACATAGTTCTTACTACAATACAGCAATACACATACATATACACTAATATACCTTTTTTTTTTTAATGTGTAAAGCTCGGTTTTGCTTTTAGCCAGGACTTAACCTTTGTTGTGAACCTTTGTTGTGAACCTTTGTTGATGATGACTATGGTTGCAAAGGGTCTGGAAATGTTTCATTATTTGGTAGTTTAGTCCAGTGGGTCCCAACAGCTGTGAGATGATTAATGGGGCAGAAAAGAAGAAAGAAACTAAGTCCTGGTACACAAATGAATTGTTTGTATTAATCTTTGTTTTTTCTCCAAATAAAAATAATGGCTACGTTTACCTCTTGAACAGTTATTTATCTGAGAAGTTTAGTCTCTTTGAATGAACTGGAAAAAGTACCGTAATATTTCCCTCTGAAGTGTAGTCGAGTAGAAGTAGAAGAAGGAACTGTCACATAAACGTCACAATTCTACAACTTAGTTGGTCAAAGAATATTTTACTGAACTATCTGACTAATCCAATTAATACAACTTTTATTATCCTCTTTATAAAATCATCTCATATAGATTTTACAAAGTGTACTGTTTACCGTGTAGCCAGTCAATAGAGAGGTCAGTACAACCTCATCTGTTCTCATTTTCTTATTAGTCAGCATTTACTGAACCACACATTAGTAAGCTTTCTCTAAATATATCAACATTTAAATCAAACTACTTGGAGAATGCTATCATTATCAATAATGAAGTCTTTAGAAATGATGCACTCTTTGTTTATTTACTCTGCAAACACTATTTTTGTTTTCAGAAAAGTACACAAAGTATTGTATTGCTGTAGAAGAAATAAAGGCTGACTGCCTCCATCTTGTGGTCACACTGCAGCACACTGTTTATTATCAGCTGTAGTTTCAATGTAGATAATATATATATATATATATATAATATATATATAATATATATATATTATATATATGTGTGTATAATTTATATATTAATAATATATATATATAATTATATATATATATATATATATAATATAGGTATAATATATATATAAATTTTTAATTTTTTTATAATTTTTATTATATTATATATATATATATATATATAATATTATAATCTATATATATATATATATAATTATATATATATATATTATTATATATTATATTCTATTCTATATATATATATATATATATATATTCCAGTGATTAGAATCAATATCATTATCTGAAGTGGGCCACTCTGCACAATGAGCATTTTGATATTTTGATGTTAATACTTTTTTCATTTTAATTAAGTAAAGTTTGAATGCAAGACTTTTACCTGCAACCGAGTATTTTTACACTGTAGTGTTGCTACTTTTACTTAATGATCTGAGTACTTCTTCCACTGTTGTTTTTTTGTAATGTCTCCGGCATCTTTTTTGTCAGCCCATCATATTATTGCTTTTAGATTTAGTTGTATATACTGTATTTGTGCATGTGCAGATAAATACTCATACCTGGGCACACATTGCAAACACACACACCTGTATCTATGTTTTCATTCTGGCGTCCTTGTTGGTCTTGTGACCACAGCTGATGAGTTCATGCAAAATATTTTTTACCTCTGACCTTTTCCTGATTAGTCATCATCTATTTTAGTCATATTAACATATGTTTTCACTTTTTGTCCCTTTATCACATGTAAATTGTTTATTGTTTTGCACGTGATGAACCTCGTCAATCTTTAATAAATCAAGTTAATATTTGCAGCTGTAATTAGAACAATTTAAATTATAGCCGATTTAAAGTCATGTCCTCCACCATGGGGTTTTTCTTCAATACAATGAAATTTAAAGAACCATAAAAAGCTACAATGATTTGTGGATTAATCAGTTAGTTCATGGGTGGAAATTGTTGTTATCATTGATGACACAGAACACTTTGCATTTATCAGTAAATACAACTACAATTTATTCTCCAGGCTTTTATGTGAAAGTCTGAAAATACACCTCTAATGTTAAACACAAATAGTCTGTATCACCCGCAAATATTGTCATTCATGAGAGCTTTATTTGACTGACAGGGCGACCATGCAAAAGAGAATGAGCTGCTTAAATAACATGTAAATGTGTTGTGATCATTGTCACTACTCAGAGACCAGCTGGTGACAACAAGAGACCAAGTAAAACAAAACGTTCTGCTTTTCAGTGTTATTAATCAGTAACAGGTTTTATTGTGGCTGTACGACTTGCAGTGGAACACATACATAAAACAATGTCAGCACTTCATTCAGCACAGCAGTGAGTGATTCTAGTACACGCAGCATAGACACCAATGAGCTTATAAGAAATTCACTGGCAGTGGAAATATGTGAGTGTGTATGTGAAGCAGCAGTTACATGATCACCAGAATTCATTTCCTTGGAAGAAGCTCAATAAGCGCAGTATGAATCATTTATCAATGTATCCAGAACCACATCGCCATATCCGTGGAGCCATCGGGTCTCTAAAGAACACCCAGAGAGAGACACAAAGAAGAGAAAGTCGTTGTTTGTCTGTCAACAGGATTGCGGAAAAAACAAAAGGCACGATTTTTCTTTAAATCTTGGTGGAAGTGTGTAGCACGGGCCAAGGAAGAACCCAGTACATTTTGGATCTGGATCTGAATCATTTGGTGGATACACACATTTTAAACGCTGTGAGCTATAAAATACAAAACATCTTTTTAGCGCCATGTTGTTTCCACATTACGACTCAAAGCTCACGAAGACACTGGCGTCAGAAGGACGACATCCGTGTGAATGCACCGTTGGTGGCTGTCTGCATTCTCAGAGTGCTATTCTCGTTCTCTTATGTTTTTGGTTTTGGATTAAATAAAAAGCCACCCCTCTCCAAACTCTATAAATGCTGAGTCTGATTGGACAATCACTGTTTGGGTTGGACTCTATTCTTCTCCGGAGTTGCCCAAGGTGTGAGGCGTCGGGATCGTGTGGGGATACTCACAAGTCCCCAGCTGTGCGCCGCTACGTTGGAGTTCACCCTAGTGGACGAGAGGGTCGCCTCCCTACGCCTTCGGGTTATGGGGGGGGAAAACTCTGACTGTTGTTTGTGCCTATGCCCCAAACAGCAGTTTGGAGTATTCGGCCTTCTTGGAGACCCTGAATGGAGCCCTGCAGGGGGCTCCAGTAGGGGACTCCGCAGTCTTGCTGGGAGACTTCAACGCGCACGTGGGAAACAATGGAGACACCTGGAGAGGCATGATTGGGAGGAACGGCCTCCCTGATCTAAACCTGAACGGTCGTTTGTTGTTGGACTTCTGTGCTAGTCATGGAATGGCCATAACAAACACCATGTTCGAACATAAGGATGCTCATAAGTGTATGTGGTACCAGAGCACCGTAGGCCAAAGGTCAATGATCGATTTTGTGATCGTATCATCTGATCTGAGGCCATATGTTTTGGACACTCGGGTGAAGAGAGGGGCGGAGCTGTCAACTGATCACCGTCTGGTGGTGAGTTGGATCAAGGGGTGGGGGAAGACTCTGGACGGACCTTGTAATCCCAAACGGGTAGTGCGGGCGAACTGGGAACGTCTGGAGGAAGCCCCTGTCCTGGAGATCTTCAACTCACACCTCCGGCAGAGCTTTCAGACATCCCTGTGGAAGTTGGGGGCATCGAACGTGAGTGGGCAATGTTCAAAACCTCTATTGCTGAAGTTGCGGTGAGGAGCTGTGGTCTGAAGGTCTTAGGTGCCTCAAGGGGCGGTAACACTCGTGGACCCCGGTGGTCAGGGAAGCCGTCCAACTGAAGAAGGAGTCCTTCCCGGTTATGTTATCCGTTATCCTGTTCCTGCTGCCGGGCCGCGACAGCCTCCCGTTTAGTTACATTCCACCTCTGTACAGTATTTACCTTACTAACACCCCTCCTGTCATTTCAGGCTGTAATTCTCCACCTGACCACTAGTTGCCCTCAGCGTTTCTGGCCTTTGTCACCCACACGTGCAAACCTGCTGCTCATTATCCAATCAGACAGCTTCCAGACACCTCTCCTGTCTGTAGCTCTGCAGCATTGATCCTGTTTCATAAAACCACCACCTACTGTGGCATTTAAATGAATGTGAAGCGATAAATGCTTTGTTTAAATATTCAATCGAGACATTTATGAAGGATCACTTCACTTTTAATTGAGCTCTGAGCACCTTTAGAATGAATAATGTACATTGAGGGAGATATAACCACCAACTAAAACTACAGTTTCCATTTTTAATTCAGATATGTTCTACATATTTTCTATCGTATTTTTCATATTTTATTGTAATTTTTATTTTAGTTATGTTTCTTTATTTTTGCAATACTCTTTATTTTTTTTATTTCTCTTAGTATGTTTGTGTTATGCACCAAAGCAAATTCCTTGTATGTGAAAACCTGCTTGCCAATAAACCGGGTTCTGATCCTCATATTGCTTTGAAATTATGTTTAGAAAATGATTTAAAATGACGACTTTGTGAAACCACTTCAATTTGTGCTCCATTTTCATTAACGTGAGGATCAGTGTGACTGTTTGTGTATTTCACGTCCTCATTGTGAAAATCATCCTATTTGACTCCGTAAACCCACAGAGAGGATCGACGGCCACACATGTATTTAAATATTCTCTTTTTCCCCCCCGTGTATAACTCTCTCTCACTCACTCACACATTCCTGGTTCCACTGTCTTCCTCCCTCTAACCATCCCCTCTCTCTCCCCCCTCCTCCCCACAGTGATCTGAAGCAGGAGCTGGACGAGGAGGGCAGTCGCTGCCTCCTGCTGTCACGGCAGAGTTGCTTCAATCAGCGCTGCTGCATCCGCTGCTGCTCGCCCTTCACCTTCCTGCTCAACCCCAAGCGCCCGTGCCGCGATTGCCACTTCAACGTCTGCAAGGCCTGCCGGGTCTACAACAAGCGGGACAAAGCCTGGCTGTGCTCCGCCTGCCAGAAGAGCAGGTAAGGTCGGGCGTTGGCGATGGTGTTAGTGAGGTGATACAGACGGTTTGTGTGTACATGTGCATGAGGCTAAGTTAAGGATGAGAGGCTGACAGTGACGTCAAAGGTTATTAAAGTCTTATTCTGCTGCTGGAGAGATGGATTTAGCACTTATTACTCACAACAGTGTCACTAAGATAGAGAGCAGGATCAAGTCTTCCACTGGCTGGAATATTTGTGCCAAATATATGATAATCGATTAATCGTTGAAGTAATTCTTCATGCACAAATGGCAGAAAATACCGTTTTCAGCCTCTTGAGCTTAAGTATTAATATACATGAACACATCATCCCTTCCAGGTGCAAACACACCTCAGCTGAGAACAACAAGTCGTTCATCATCATCATCATCATCATCTCTCTTACTCTCTTCAGAGACATGAAACATACTGTAAATGTTGAGCAGCCTATTGTGTCATACTAAACTGAATATCTTGTGGTTTTGGAGACATTTAAAGACGTCACCTTGGACTATGAAGAACTGGGACGTACATGTGTTACTATTTTCTGACACTCGGTTAATCTATTAATTGATAATTAAAATAATTGTTAGTTGCAGCCCTGCAATCTAATACAACACGACCGAGAGAAAGAGACTCACTAGGTTTATGTAAAAGGCAATTTTCTCCTTTTCTTGTAATTTAAAATGGTCTTTTTTTGTGTGTTGGAAGTGTTGAACGCAGCTTCTCTGTTTCTTGTTACAGAAAGACTTTGATGCAAGATCATTCTGAGTTTCAGACTTTAAATGGTTTACTGTATTTCCATGCTGCTGTGGTGTTTCATGTCCACATGTGGTGATGAGTCACAACAATGTTTAGTGTAGTCAGTTCATGAACGTAACAAAGTATTTTGAATTGGAAAATGTTCAGTGATTTGAAATTATCTTTGCTCGCGAAAAGTAGATTTTTTTTTTACATTTTGTCCTTTAATTTGGTTATACTTATGGGGAATGATCCATCTTTTCAGATTTTTACAATGTAATTATAAAACATAAAAATAGAACATGGGGTTGTTTTTCATTTGAGAAAAAAAAATCAGTTTAAACTAAATATATATTTTCCACTTTTCCCAAATTTCCTCAAATTGAAATTCCTGAAGTATCATGGAAAAGGCAATTATTTCTATCACAAAGAAAATTTAGCTTTTAAAAGATAAGATTAGTGTTATTCTATATGTTTCTTAAACCTGGGGTATGAGCACAATGTGTCGTCCAACCACGTCTGAAGTAAGAAGTGTCACTTTAAGACGTTAAGTTTTGCAATCATTTGTACATATGAAAAGAGACATACGTAATTGTAAAGAATACAAAAAGAACTGGAGAGAGATGTTTAAATATAAGAAATGTCATAACCTAAAATTCCTGATTTAGTACTAAAAAACAAATAATCACTTCATTGGAAATGTGTCGCGCTGTCTAATAACCTCGCAGAGAAAATGCAATAATATTGTTTTCTCCCATCTCAGCTGTCCTCTTAATGATGAAGGCGTCTTTATTAGAAAGGCTTGTTGACAGGACAGCTGGTACTTAAACCTCACTGACAGTTGTCTCCACTTCTGTCTGTATGAGGAGACACGTCCACACGGCTGCAGGAGTTACCTCAAGATGCTTCACACTTTAGACTTTCTGTCGCCTCCTGTCAACACACTTACTGTCCACACACTCAGTCAGCAACTCATCCGCACAGTGAACAGATGGTGACTCATTAAACATGCCATGAATATCTCTGCAACACCCTGCAACTGTCATTCCTTAACATTCAATTACATGCCAGTTCAGGTTAATCTTAAATATTGAGAGTTGAAGATGAGACGTGCATATATTAGATTTACATCCAGGTGTCTACGCAGACAACAACACCTGGTCAGAAACCTCTCGCATGAAGTAGCTGTTCATTTGTAGGACCCCATCGTAGTATGATGCACAACAAACACACAAATATGTTTTCAGTACCTTGTAGTTTGTGTAGATGCAACTTCTTCTTTCACTGCCTCTAAACTCACAATCAGTCACAAGATGCCAATGAACATGACAACAATATGCAGTGTTATCAGTGTCACCTACCTAATGAATGTTCATTGGGATTTCTTTTGATGTTGTACATGGTATACATTGAATAACGTAATATTTAGGAGACAGGATTGAAATTGTCTGTCTGTGTGTGACATCCTTTTTTAAAGTTCTTCTGTTTTACTACTCTCTCCCAGAAAACAACCTTTTATACAGTTTATGCTAAATATCCTGAATTCTATCTCCCTTTTATTATAGTTCAACTCAAAAAGGTCTCTAAGGTAATATTCCTGCACAGTTTATCATCTGGTGTTAGAATACAATAGTAGTTTTTTATTAGACACAGGTTAAAAAACAGAACTGTATCATCAGCATATAATATCACCAATAAAGTCTTTTGGCACCTGTTGATGTCATTTTAATTAATTCAGGTTGCTGTATTTTGTATTTGTATGAAGATTTATCAAAAATCTTTCCAACAGATCTGAATGAGTTGCTTATTGACTATATTTTGAACTTCAGGTATGTTTTGTGTGTGTCTCTCTCTCAGGTTGTTGAAGACGCAGTCCCTGGAGTGGTTCTACACCAATGTGAAGACACGCTTCAAGAGGTTCGGTAGCGCCAAAGTGCTGAAGACTCTTTACAGGAAGCACTTGGCGGGGCACAGCGCGCTTTCAGAGCTTACTGGTAAACCACTCTCTTCATATGTGTTGACGATAAAACCTGTGTGTTTTAACTTTGGTGATTATGACTCAATGTGTCTTGAGTGACACATTTTGGGAAGGAATAACATCTGAAAGGGTTCTGAAATCCCGAAGATGACTTGTTTTGATCTTTTCTACGAGTCTAATCCCGTAGTGAAAGCTATAAACAGATTATTGTAGAGAGTATCTACTCTCATGAGAAGTGATCGTATGTTAGTTTTTATAACATTTGGGTGTTTACTAATGGTAGATGTTTATGTAAACGTCACAAAAACACATTTTGTTTAAACTTTAATTAGATGTATTAGAATAACTTTTTACGTTGGTGTGTTCTCTTAAAAAGTAAAATACAATTTATAAAGCTGCACTAATCAGAAATGTGGATGAAATGACTGTATTTAATGTAAAATGGGTTAAAAATCTGAAGAAATTATCACCTGATTCTGCAGGTCCCCTCGGCTCTATGGAGCATTTTAGCGTCATTCAGCTCATTGTTTTGCTTTTACGACCAGAAACTTTACTGTTTTGGTTGATCCAAATTAAACACTCTGAATATTGGACTTATATTTATCAGTTGGCCAAAAATACGACTCCAAATGAATGCTAATGTTGCTCAATGTTTGTGTGATGTATAAATAGACAACTGCTAGCTAGCCTAAGAGTAGCAACTATGAAAGAACTATACAAGAGCAATTAAAGACAAAAGTTATGAAGTAAGTGACAAAATAACATATTAACATAGAATAGTATGATATAGTACAGTATTGTATAGTATGAGGTATAAGAGGGCGTATAAGGTGCAATGTAACGGTAGTAATAATATAATATATAGTATATGGTATGGTTCAGTATAATATAATGTGCAACTAGAATGGCACTCGAAGAACGCAGACCTCCGCCAAGGCCAACGGTGCATTCACGTGCTCCTCAGATGGTGTCATGATGTGGAAACATGTACGCTTAAAAGAAGATGTGTTGTTTTTTAGTGCTAAGATCGTCTAAACAACACGTTTATCTGTTTATGGGTTGTTGTTCCGCCAACCAGTCAGTAACTTATTTTTCCAATTATTCTGACACCACATGAATGCAGCACAAATGCCATATCTCTCAATGTTAACGGAAGTGAAACATAGTTTGTCTATCCGCCCCGTGAGTCGGATCCGCTCCAAAATTGAATGAGTTCTTCCTTAGCCCATGCTACACCCGTCCACCAAGTTTCTTAAACGTCAGGCCGGTGGTTTTTCCATAATCCTGCTGGCAAACAGAAAAAAACAAAAACAAACAGACAGACAAACTGGGCTGAAAACTTAACCTCCTTGGCGGAGGTAATAATATTATCACTATAGTATACTATAAAAATCAATGGTAATTAATGTGTATTATATAAAGGTACAGCAAATATAAAGTATATAAATAAATCAGACCAACAGTCAATAAAGAGTGAAGAGCTTAGAGGCTTTGCTTGAGCCTCCCATGCTGAAAATGTATTGGTAGTACTACAGTGCCTTTTTTTTTAAATAAGCCCGTTTACCCAGCAGCATGTGCTCCAGCATGTTCGGGTCAGAGTGGTACAGGGGGAGGAGTGCATCTCCGGGACATTACCCCAGAGTCTCTGATCTGCTTCAACAGACAAGGGATTTCAGAGAATTATGAGTGTTTTGTGGAGGAGAGGTCGTTGGCGGCAGATGATGCAGATGCTGTGACCCCCGTGGGAGGAGGACTGATGTGGGCTGGCATCAGGCCACCATTCAGCGTCTCGTTCTGATTTATTGTTTTTATTCTCCGCTCCGCCCACTGTAAAATACATTTTAATTTGTTTATGACTGACCCGCATTGGAAATTCAGCTGCCAAATCTGCATCTCCATCTGCATAGTCTGACTCATGGAAAGCCCTGCTGATGTTACTTTGCATAAGAAACAATGTGAGCTGCATGAATAGCATCAGAGTGAACAGAGCTGACATTTGGGGAATAATAGCCGTGGGTAGAGTCATAGTGTGAGATATGTGTCGCAGTGAAACATTTCCTCCTTTCAGCCCGGCAACACAGCTCAGAGACATCCTCCTCTAAAGAGTAAAGCTCAATAACAAATGGACCCGTAGGTAGAGAACACGTACAGTACAGACACGGTGAACATTACTTGATGCTTATTTTACGTGCAGTATAGAAGTACAGACACTAAAAGCAGTCAGAAGTCAAAATAATGCTAAAAGTACAAAACCAGAAATATATGGTTACACAAGTATGGCGGAGGTTGTGGCACATTGTGTGTTTCAAAGATTGGAGTGTGTTGTAGGGCTGACGTTACAACGTTTGACATCACATGTTGTCATGCTCTTGATGATCATTTATAGTTTGTATACATTTATATTAAATGTGAAAGAATAACTTCCAGATTTGCTTCTGCTACAGTATGATTCCCACATTTGAGTTCTTGAGGATCTTTTGTTAAGAATTAGAAAATGTAGTACAGTATCAAGAATGACTTATTATGATTGTTTTGATGCACATCACATTGGGGTTACTGTGACCTTTTAGCTGCTCATTGGTCATGAGTCTTTTTCTTGCCCCTGTGCTGCGGCCAAATGTGTCCAGACGCATTAGATGTTACAACACCGATGTCTGTACACACACACACACACACACACACACACACACACACACACACACATATACACACCGGGGGTCACAAAGTCCACGCTGCAGCCCCTAAAATACGTCATTTTGTCTGCAGGATATCTCACATCAGTGAGCTCGTGCTTGCCTGTAGGGTTTTTAAGCAATGACAGAGACGAGTGCTCTCTGCATTTTTTTAAAATAATCTACAGTTCACATCACTTGTTCTAAATCCTCTCTTTGCCTCTTAAAATGATTGGAAGTGACCTTGTGTACGCTACTGTACCTCTGAACAAGCGCCACAGAGCAGGTCGCCTGGTAATACCACACGCGAGGCCGCTTTAATGCACTTACATAACCACAAATGGCTACATTGTTGCATGAATATTTACACGACGTGAAAAGAGCCCAGGGCTCAGAGTTAGAAGGAGAAATTATCTGCGGTGTGACTGAACTCTCTGCTGCTCCGTCACCAACTCTCTAAATTCAAGTCATGTATTAAAAATATCTATTAATTCTGTTTTTAGATGTATTTTGGGTTGAATTTGTAGTCGAGGCAGCTTCATTAAAATTGCACATATCAAACACAGGGAATTGAAAGTTCAAAGAAAAGCATTATAAATACATTTAAAAGCAAAAAAAAAAAACTGAATAAGGAAAGTCAATTGAAACATTTCAATTAGGAAATAAAACAAATGAGATGAAACGGAACAGACTAAGAAAGGTGCAGTTATAGTTTCCCCAAATTCTGTTATTAAAGGACTGATTGCGTTGATGCAGTATATTACTTTCCAATGCACACATTAAAAGTGAACGACCAAATGTAACACAGGAGCAAAACTTTCCTGTTTTGATTAAAGTTCCATCTGATTTAAATAAAAAAGACAACCCTGATCTAGTTTTAGGATCTTAATTGTGTGTGTGTGTGTGTGTGTGTGTGTGTGTGTGTGTGTGTGTGTGTGTGTGTGTGTGTGTACACACAGAGGGCAGCGCCTACGAGGAGAGCATCTGCAATGAGGGCAGCGTCTGTGGGAGCGACTCAACCTTCTACAGACAAACTGAAGGTGCATGTTTTATTATGATGTCACATTTCCTTGTTCGTACTTCACACCTATTTATGCTTATTTTGTGGGTAAATATCATTTTACACAGTAGTTTGTATTTCTGTGTTAAGACATCTTTGATTTGATTATGTCAAGGGAATATTAAATCATCCATCTTTGCTCACTACATCTTTCTTATCAGCTGTGCATAAACGACAGGTTATCTTATCGGTCAGGAGAAGCTGGTAATTATCTGTATAGGCTGAAAAAAATCCATATATCTCTACCATATATACATCAGTCAACATATGGTTATGTGCAATATTTAAAATAATTAGCAGAAGAAAGAAAATAAATGATACAAGCCTAAAGTTTATCTTGTTGTTGTCCTCATCTTCCAAGTAAACGTATCATGTTTATAGCCAACTCAGGTTGTGTGTATTATATATACTGTATCACACATCTGACACAGCCCCCCTCTACAAGAAGGGGCCTCGGCGGTGAGGTAAAAGTAAGGTCAAAATAAAGGCAGGAGTCGTCGTATGACCCTTTCCATGTCAGATTTTATCAGATCATTTCAGTGAACCTGTCTTCTTTAGGGCCCGGGGCAGCTGCCCTACATGCCCAGTTGGTAATTCAGCCTCGTAACAATGAGTGCTTTAATTCCACCTCCATAAGAAAGTCGCTGCAACTGACCGTCTGTTATGCTGGGGTCATTGTAATCCTCTCATGAATCCATAAACTCATATTTGTTCCCAGCTGCTATGAAACTAATGTTTTATAACAGTGGAGAGATGAATTTTGGTCTGTTCGACTCTGTTGTTTGCTTCCCTCACGTCTTCTCACTCTCCCAGCTCAATGCACTGAGAGGATAAGTGACCGCAAACCTGAAGGAAAAGCTGCAGCGGCCTGACGGTCACGTCTCTGTCTGTAACACAAATGTGGCAGTGAAAACAGAAGTGAACTGGAAATTATGTACTTCCTGATTGTTGTGCTTCTTTGTGTCCAGAGCACAGCATGGCAGAGTCGCTCACGGTGGCCCTGCGGGTGGCAGAGGAGACCATAGACGAGGCCATTTGCAAGGCTGAGTTCGACACTGCCAGTCAGGTTATTTATGTTGTTCTTATAAATAGTCATTATACGTGTGTTGTTGGATTGCTCATCTACACACACTGTCAAACGCTTCTGTTTAATTTCCTGTCACGTCCTTTTCACAACTGTGTATCATAATGACCCTTTTTTTTATAAATAATTTTCAGACTGATGTATTGTACATGTATGTATGTTATCTTTTTATCCTTTTGTACTTTTAATAAGTATCCTCTGCAGTACCATGATCACGTTCCTCCTTAATCTGACTCTGCTTTTGTTCTATTTTGATTCAGAGTTTAAAACTATCAGGATTATGCTGCAATCCAAAGGACAGTTATCAACTACATTATAAAACAGATCAGTGGCCACATTACACGTACAGAAGTTACTACAACCAATGCAAAACGACTACAAAGAGACTCTACGAGGACAGAGACGCTAAAGAACACCGAACACTCATCGGTCACATTGTTTTGGCCCTTTCGTAATTCTCGTAATGTTTTCCAAGGTGGCTAAAGAAGCGTAATGCATGTCCACAACTATCTGCAAGCTAACTTAAAATACTACAGTATGTTGGAAAATATGTACATCTTATTAATCTGTTAAAGGATCCCAAAGCTTTTGAACTGAGTACAGCAAATATGTATGTTTAGAGGAGTAATCCGCTTACAGTGTGTGTGTTTGTGTGTGTGTGTGTGCGTGGTGCAGAATAGCTTTCTCATTTGTGTGTTTGTTTGTTTACCAGGAGAAGCAGAATGAGGCTCACTACCTACGGGAGCACAGAGGACAGCTCATCAAGGAGCTGTCCAAAACCATCGTGCAAAAAGTAAGAAAACAAAAACCACATTTAGACTTTTATGGTGTGCGATTAGGTCGAGTTGTCTGTTTGCGTAATGCTGAAATGTAAGTCGATACTTCAAATGTATTCCTCCTGCACATGTTAACACAAAACCAGGTGATTCTTGTGTTCTGTGTTTGTACAGAACCCCGTGCAGCACTAATCATGTCTCTGTCTCTCTCAGGTTATTAGCAGGAGGAACACTTTGGCTGAGATAAGGTCAGAATATGAACAGGATTGGCCGCTTGAACACAGCACTGACCTTCATCATCATTATCATCATCATCATCAGTCCGACTGTGAGCAAGCCTCCAGCTCCCTTAAACACCAGCCGGGCCTCTGGGTAAAAAAAGTCTCAATTGCTTAAGAGTTACTGTACAGTAAATCTTAAGAGTACCTAACAGTACCATCCTTTTATTTATTACTAAAGATTAAACAAGTATATGGCATCCAGAACATTACTTTAGCAGGAAATATATATATACACACAAGTACAAATTTATGTAATCTTCTTTCCTCCTCCTTTATTAATCCTGTTACGTCCCATCAGATTTGACTCCGACCCCTAAATTGAAAACCTCTGGACTGAAAGTGTAAAGTTTACAGATCTAGCTCCACCTCCAGCAGCTACAGCTGTGAAATGCTGCGTACACATTAATGCATTCGTATTAACAATCTGATATGTTTATTGTTTTTATTTCTACTTAAGTTGAAGGGAGGTCTGTTGTATAAGCTTCTGGTTTCCTGACCTCTGCTCTCACATTTCTTATTTTTTCATTATCTGGATTTATAAATATAAAATAAATAAATATGTGTCCGTCTCGGCAGAACGAGTTTTAAATGAAGGGATTGTACTTGTAATGGATTACTTTTACTGTTTTCTATACTATAAATCTGCTGGTCAACATGCTCTAATAACTTTACTTTATTACAGACATCCAGTGTGACACAATAACCATTTGTCTCTGCCCTCGCTCTCCTCTCAGAGGTCACACTCTGCCTTCTCCCTGTTGGACAATGACCCTCCAGGTCTGATACAAGACTCCTCACAGGCGCTGAAGAAGGACGCAGGCGGCTCAACCTGGAGGAGTGTAGACCGGCTGGACAACACTGGTGAGATATTTAACTATTAAAACCTACCAATTATCGTTGTTTTGGTCGGTTACCTTTGTACATATCAAAATATCCAATTTACGATCAACAAAGAAAGGCAGGCGCTTACGCTTAAAAATGTACTCAATCGATAATAATACAGTCAATAATTGATTAATTATATCAGCTCTAGGAGATTAAATGAAGAGCTATATGATAATGAAGATTAAGGGGTTAAACACAAGCTTATTTATTAATTGTGATTTCTAATTGATATAATAATCAATGTCAGCTAATACCTGCATCCTCCACTGTGTTTGTTTTTGTTTGTTTATGTTGCTGCACGTGTGATTTTACTTTGTTTGGCGTGTGTGTGTGTGTGTGTGTAGCGGTGTCCTCGGTGCTGAAGAGTACAGACGGGAACTGGATCGCCCTGCAGAGCGCCCAGCTGCCCCGTCGCAGCCTGCTGACCAGGAGGAAGAGCCTCGTCTTCAGTGCTTTGGAGAGGGAGTCTGAAGTTGTGTCCGCCTACGAAGGCCTGTGCTCTGACAACGAAACCAAACCCGAGACCGACGGCTCCTGGGGAGGCGTCCTCCAGGAGTTCCACAGGAAGTTGACAGACTCTAACTTCAACCTGCAGGACAGCATCCCGTCCCCGCTGACGAGCAGCAGAGAAGACCTGTTTTCAGACTCTGAGGGGGAGTGGAAGCCTAAACATCTGCAGGCTCTCTTCAAGAGGAAGGTGCCCGCGGAGATCAGGCGACCTGCATCCTCCTGCAGGACGAACATCATCGATGTGAACTTCAACGTGGAAGGAGCTGGACAGAAGGAGCAGAGCAAGGAGGTGGCAGAGCAGGAAGCTGGAAAAGTGAGGAGATCACGGAAGAAAAGGAGGAGTAAAAAAGAGCTGTCTTCTTCTGTGCTGGTAGGAAATATTATTATATGATTCACCACAGCTCATACACGTGCACAAAAGAGTTGAATCAATGTGTTCAAGTAGGCTTTACATAACCACGTGAAACTGTTCATGTTCATGAATTTAAAGTCTTGATAACAATTGATCCACTGTGCAAGACCTGTTTCAACAGCACTTACAGGAAAATATATCAAAATAGGAGCTGAAACAATCTGTATCTGGCTTTTTACAGTTTTTTATTATTATTATTATTATTATTATTATTATTATTATTATAGAGACATGTACATATATTATTAAATCTTTTATTTCTTACGATCACAGGATTACAGTGATGAAGACAACCATTACAAACTTCCATCTGAGGCTGCGACCGCCAACACTTTGACCTCCAGAGCCACAACTCTCGAACCTTTTGACCTTGAGAGTGATGTCGCCGGACTCGGAGCCAATCAGACGGAGCAGGAGCTCATGTCAAAACAGCCAGCAGGCCGAGTTTCTGAGTCCTCCCCCGCAGAAGAAGAAGAAGAAGCTGATGGAGCGATGGATGCTGGTGAAGATGTACAGAGGGAGGAAAACAGACGAGGAAATGAAGAAGGAGATGAAGAAGATGAGAGGCTGTGGAGGATGGAGATCGACTTGGATGAAGGAAGAACAGAGGAAGATGAGGAAGTAGATGATGAAGAGATGAAATGCAGGTTTCACAGACTCATCGCACACTCCAGACGCACGTGCTTCTTGTCCACTGATGACGACTTAGACAAAGTTGGCCGGAGTGAAGGAGAATGGGAAGGAGACAAGGATGAAGATATGGAGGAGGCAGACGTGGAAAGACTTAATTCTAAACTCTGTCAGCTGGAAAAAGAAGTCCGAGCCAATCAGTTCTCCTCCACAGAGGAGGAGCTGGACAGAGTTGGCGTCATGGATGAAGAGAGGAAGGAAGAGGACGAGGAGGACGAGGAGCTGGCGGTGAAAGTGTGCAGATTAGTTAAACAAGCCAATGCTACACAATTTTCATCCACGGAGGACGAGTTGGACCGAGCAGGTAGAGATGAAGAGGAGGAGGAAGCGATGGGCCAAGAGAAGTTGTGGAAACTGCAGATGGAAAAAGACGTCCAGGTGTCTCAACTGCGAGATCTGGCCAGTCTAGTCAGTGCTTCTCAGTTTTCCTCCACCGAGGATGAGCTGGATAGAGTTGGAGAGAACGAGGTGGAAGTGGAGCAGGAAGTAAATGAAGCAGTGGGAGATAATTGGGAGAGGAGGGATTCATTTAGAGATTTGTACGTGAACATGTTTGATTTAAGGGATAAAATTGAGGAAATAAAGACAGATGAAGTTGAAGATGTCCAACAAGAGGAAAAGAAAGACGGAAATAAGAGGATGGTAAAGGGGCAAATATGTGAAGAAAAAGTAGAACTTTTTAAAGAGGACAAGGCTAAAAAAGCAAAGGAGGCAGGAACAAGACAAGACATGGAGTTAGAAACAGTCGGACAAGCAGAGAGAACAGAGGAGAGGAGGACAAAAGTCCAACAAGCGAATCGGCCGGAAGCAAAGTGGGAAGAGGAAGAGGAAGAGAGTCAGGATGCAGCAGCAGACAGCGAAGAGGAGGATGCAGAATTTGAGAGAATAATCAGCAGCATGTTGACGATGACTTTGGAGGACATGCAGGTACAGACATTAGAGGATGAAGCTGCAGAAAATGGGAGCGCAGATCGAGAGCCAGAGGAAGTAGAGACGGATGAGAATGTAAACATTGGGGGAGAAAGTGGATTCGAGGACAACGCTGCCGATGCACAAAGCACAAATGCATCAGAGGAGACAGGAAGTGCAAAAGAGTTTCAAAGTCGAGGCGACAGCGTGAGAGTAAATGTAAGCGAGCAAATTGGAGAAGATATTTCCAGAAAAAAGCAGAGTGGAGATGCTGTAGGCGGAAATGAAAATGAGCAGCAGGAAAAAGATGCACGAGAAAAAAAAAATTCAGCAATCGAAGAGACGCTCGAGGCCAAACGGACGTGTAAAAGAAAAGTGGACGATGAGGAACGAGAGGACAGAGGAGGAAAAGACACGACGGAGTGGAAAAAGATGGAGACACATGGAGATTGTGAAAGTAAAGAAAGACTTGAAGAAACCAAAGAAGAGAGCGTAGATGACACGGCGCTGAGCAGCACGTCTTCTCTTCACCAGAGTTTTCTTTCACCTGAGGAGATTCAAAATGTAAGATTGTATGTTTGTATCTCACTCTGGACAGTAACCCTGTTTATAACCTGCTATATGTTCTCCTCTAACAATCTGTTGTGATTAGACTCTTAAAGTGAGTCCGTGTAACGTCTGAAAGAGAAATAACACATTCCTCCACTAACAGATAAAAAGTTGATTTCATACGCAATAACACGCGCCGCTGCACATTTCAATACACTGAAGCTACCGCCTCATTCTCCTCTCAATGTGTCAATTGACACCTGCTGGATACATTTAGTTTTTAGTGCATCATTCTCCACCGTGCCACTTCTTTCAACAACAACACAAATATAGTCATTTAAGAAAAAGAACAAAAATAAACCCCTCATGTTTCATCCCTTAGGTTGTAAATGTGGCATAAATACCACTGAGTCATGCAGTAGCATGCTAATGTTTGCATTTGTTGTTGACTTAGATAAAAAAAGAAAAAGAAATGTGTCTGAAATGACCTTTTATGTAACTGGAATCGAGCTCATTTGGTCGCTTTAATAAAGTAAATATGATTGAACATTTCTTATGCACTTATGACATAAAGTCAGTGTGATCCTTTGTTAATGGTGACTTCACGACACCCTGCATTAATGCATCATGAGTCATTAGTGAAGCATATGATTTGTATTATGAAGTGTGACCCTCAATTCAACACACTCAGGGATTCTCAACTCGCAGATATGTAGCTGTGTAACTTATATGACATGTCAAATAACTTGAATAAATGATCTTAACTCAAGGTCCTCTTACTGGCTTTCTTAACCACATCTCATGGTGTTCTTCAGCGAGCTTTTGGATTTTGAGCAGTTGTCAGTTGAAAGCTCAGGAGAAACCTGGTGAGTGGGTGTTGAGTTAAGATTATTTTCTTACCTTTATGACTTTCAATTTGTGCTACTGGTGCACTTTAATTTAAAAGTGCTCATTTGTAGCCACAGAGGAAGTTACACAGGCTCACTTTAAAGCAAACTAACTCCTAAACTATTCTTTTCAATGCAACTGTTAACAACTCTGCTTGTTGCTGATTTTCTGTCTCTGTGTGTCCTGTTTCTTCTTCTCTGCTTCTCTCTGTGTGCTGTAGGGTAGTGACCTGGAGATTTACAAAACAATACAGTTTATGTCCTCGCTGCTGGAGCAGGTGAGAACAGGTCGTGCTTTAGGAAGGCCGCCCGGCGATGAGGAGCTCCGCTCACTTTTTCTTCTCCGATTGCCTTCGTGTGTTTTTCATGCGTGCATCTAATTTCATGACTTTCTTTTTATCCTGCTGCTGGTCACACTGAATATAAATGTGATATGTATTATCCAATCACATTATTCACTGTAGATATGAACAAAAGTGTGAAAACTGCTCATTTTGTTTGGACTTTATTTAAAGCAGTGAAAAACAAATAACACAGAACAGCTCCATCATTGCCAGGCACCATGACATCCACATTATGCAGCTCTATATAGTTTGCATACAATTATTCATGATTAGCAAAGCAAAAGGCAGGTTAACCTCCTTATTCCAACACATTTTTAGGGTATGAAGTTTAAGCCTAGTTGATTTAACATAAGTTATTTTAGATGGACTGAGTGTGTTCGTGTGTGTTGTAGAGGTACTCGGCGGTGTCTCTGCGCAGCATCACCACCGAGGTCCTGAAGGTGCTGAATGCCACTGAAGAGCTGCTGCTGCAGGAAGTGGAGGGAGGAGACGGCCCTCGTCTCCGCAACACCTCGCTGCCCCCCGACACAAACCCCAAGAAGCTGGATCAACAGTTCTCCAGACTGGAGGAGAATGTAGGTTCAGCTTTTCATTATTTAATCATGGTTGAAGTTTCATTTCAGAATTCTGTTTTAATGGGGTAATACAAGCTTGATCTCCTTAAAATGTCACACAAAATAAGAATTCATATAGTACGCCATAACATCTTATAAAAAAGTCTTAGTGCTGTGCTATAGGTTGCACTAGCAAGCATCAACCGTTGACTTCCCTGAAACAATACGGCGTAAAAGAAAGTCGGATACTTGCACTTGTTTTCAATTTAATTGACCAAGTGTTGAAGTTAATCTCGTGTTGAACTGGACCTGCTGTAGGTGTACGTGGCAGCTGGAGAGGTGTACAGTCTGGAGGCGGAGCTGAGTGACCTGGAGGAGTGTGCCAGGGGCATCTGCAGCGCCACGCCCGACATGGAGCTCTCCTTCCTGGAGGAGCAGGTGGCATCGGCAGCCGCCAAGGTTCAACAGTCTGAGCTGCAGGTGGGTTGAAGATGGATCCATTTCAGTAGTCTGCTGCTTTTTGTTGGACATGAATACTTAGACATGTTTGGGGGCTGCGATACGTTTTATTCAAAACACAGATTGGCCTCATGAGGGCGATGTAATCAAAAGGTCAAAGATTGATGTATGTTGTTACAGTTTTCAGTCTGATCTTAATCAAACATGAACTGTGTTGTTTCTGCTGAAGGTTTGTGACATCTCGGCCAGAATTGCTGCTTTGAAGAGTGCAGGCCTCAATGTGGACACACAACAGTCCCGCTTCACTAAGACCAAGACTGTTCCATTTATGGTACATGTATACATTAACACACATCGTATCATCAGGGTGCTACATTATGTCAAACACCTTAACAATAAAAACTTATGTTTCACATACTTTGCAGGCCGTCACTGTGGACTCATCGAGACAGCAGAGGAGGCGACTCCCTGCACCACCAGTGAAAGGTAAACAGTGTGTCCCTGTCACACACAACATACCTGTATACTGTGCATTGTATCTAAATTGTGCTAATGTACTGTTTTTGCAGATAAACAAAAATCAACGTACTTAATTTTATACCAACAGGAAATGAATTTAGAACTAAACTTCACTAAATGTGAATGTACTACATACATACTCATAACCTGCTTAGATTTAATGTAATATGGAAGCATCTGTATATTTTTTATATACATTTAAATATTTGGAGACATGTATTTGTCAAATGGAAATAACTGCCACAAAAATGCAGTAATTACAGCCGCAACACTTGTAGTTTGAGTCAGTTGCATATAGGAAGTGCTGTTAGACTTATGTTCTATTAGATGTATATTTAAAAATGTTTCCAATTTGTTTTATTCTCTCTCCCTCTCAGAAGACAAGGAGGAAACCTAAATCTACGAGCCAGGACTTTTAGCAGTGCCTTGACCCGGTCGCTCTGCAGGCCCGGATCCATTCAGACACCATTTGCCTTAATCACATTTTTAGACTAAAACATGCTTCAAATAATACGGGACACTGTAAGTCACTGAAAGCATAAGAAACTTTATTCTCGTGTCAACTTACCTAAAGTACAGTAGATAAAATGACTTTATTAACAGTGTTGTATCAGCATTGATCAATCTGGTAAAGAGGCAGCAGACTAAAGCCTCAGCTCGCTAAGGCTTTTTTAGATTATCCAAAAGGTGAGATAAAACTGGTGAAATACAAACAATCCTAATGTTTTCATTATAATACATTTATAGGTGTATTTTTGACATTAATTGTCCATTTCTTGCTGATGGATAAAGCTATACAGTTCAGTGACTGAAGATACAATTATCAGCTATATTTACATAAGTATACAGATACGTGGGAGAAATGATAGCATGTTAGAAAGATGTTGAATTGTACATTTGTACAGCAAACCAATCAGTATGTTGTCTGCCTTTAGTTCAGAAAATAAAAGTAAAAATTCCAACAGTTGCAGACATTTTGTTTCAGGGTATAAACGTTACGCTCGGGGTAAACAGCAGTGAAACACTGCGCCCCTCAGATGGTGTCATGGAGAGGAATTTAGTCTGTATTTTTGAGATGAGGAAATGACACCCGAACACAACATTCCTCCTTGTGAAGAAGGTGTGGGAACGACACTAACAGCCGTCTTTGAGAAAAGTGGTCTCAAAACAAACATTCAGCGGCGGTAAACACGAACGAGTGACCTGAGCAAAGTAAATACAAGTTCTCTTTGTTACATTATGTGTTAAACAGCTAATGCAAACTAAATAAAATGTTCTGTAGATACTTTCTCCTCATAGAGGTTTGACGTTTTTCTCTCGGACACTCAAATTGTGTTCTTAAATTGAACTTGAGCAGCTGAGTGGAAAATAATAAGTCTCCCTCACACAGCGATCCAGGGGATACGTAGTTTTGGTCAGGAGCTCTCTGAGACTAAGAAGCGCTCCCTCTGATCAGGAACTATGAATCCTTCTTTCTGTTCACTCTCTCTTCTGTCTGACATGACGAAAGACTGTTTGGGGTCGATGACCACCGCGCTGTCTCTGTCCTGACCGGGAGCCTCCACCTCAGCGTAAGAGGGGCGACCTGAGCCCCGTCTGAACTTCATGATGGGCCAGCGGGTCGGCCGCCGCTGAGGGGAGAAAGGACAAAAACGGGGTTATTAAAAAAAAAAAAGATTTGGATATATAGAGAACACGCATGCATACAAGTACACAACACTTCATGCATTTGGACTATATAAGAGATGACCTGCACCGCTGACTGATGAAAAAGGGAAACCGGTCTGAACAATCACGAGCTGCAGGTCAGGCCATATTTTTTAAATACCTTGTAGTGGACCAGGGGGGGAATTATAACCCAACATTTGATGATAGATGAATATTGAGAGTGAGACACCAAAATGCATCAGATATCCTTCTCTGGGAGGACGAGAATCCATATCAGTGTTCACAGTAATCTTCCAGTACTCAATATCTTGCGCTACATTAAAGTGTTGGAAGGACCGGCTTTGAATCTTTAGGCTCCACTCTTTACAAGGCAACAAATAAATCACATGTTGACTGTGATGGATTACTTATCCAAGTCTCTTTCGGGGGAGGGGGGGTTCAAGTGTCACTGACCTCCATGAAGAAGAGGCTGGCGCTGGAGGTGGGGTGGTTGTACATGTAGACAGACATGAGGACGGCTGCTCCCATGATGACCATCACCATGACGATGCCCGCCAGTAGACCAGTCTGCGGCCGCTCATCGCTCCCTCCTGTCGTCTCCTGGTGTCCTGCTGTACAGAGGTGTTGAGACGCCATGTTGTAGACTCAGATACAACTAGATAATTGGGCTTAAAACAGCACATACATGCAGACATGTCCACTTGTTTAACAAACAACGCTGTAGTCACAAATACTTTACATGTAGTGGCTTTAACTATCGGATCAAATGCAAACATGTACGTTTTGACAAACTGGACTGCTAAACAATATCATGTACCAATAACAAATGACAAGCAGGCACACAGTGTGTGAACGTGAATGACTTACGTGCTTCACTGATGTGCAAAGAGATGTTTGTGTCTTCTAGAAAAAGAGACAATGATATCATTTGTTGGTCCAGTCGGGAAAAAAACTTAGTGTAATAAAGAAGTTTTGAGACTTTACAGTAGCCATTCTTAAAGCTGAACCTGTAGCGTTCTTGACAAGTACAATCTCATTAAGTGCAAATCACAAATTGGAGCCGGGTGGGGCCATTTGCAGTAAAATAAAATGCAATTCCCCGTTTCTTCCCTTAAATGATGCAATCCAAACTCTCCTTTTGAAGTCAGAAATATTCAAAACATCCAGAAATGTTCACATTCTCCAAAAACAACGTATAGTAAGTACTTTTCCGTCCACCCAAGTAAAATATTAGTAAATGATCAGTGCTTTGGTTTGAGTAGGATGTTATGTTCTTACAAACAATAGCCACTAAACCACAAATAACAGCCCTCCTATATTCTGACGGAGACACGCATACATCGAGTCATCCTTCAGCAGCTGAGGACACTATGCAGTATTTAACATGGCGCTGTGACAGAGGGCTGGGAAATAGCTGACCACTTGACCCTCACACTGTCAGACTTTACACAATACACAGTGCGTGGATACCGTGCAAGTATTAATTCATGAGGACGGTAATACATCGGTCCTAAAGGAAATATTAAAAATACTAAAAGCTTAAATTCATTGACGTTAAGCTATGCAAGCGACGATCCTATGAGAAGGTAGCGGGACGCAGTCTTAGACATGCAGCAGTGATGATTTGGAAACATCTCGTCAGCTCACCTTCTGCAGGTTTGCTGGTTGGAGGCTGTGGAGTGGAGATTATTCTTCTGCTTTTGCTGCTGCGTGTTGACGGGTTGGCAGTGGACGTCCTGCGTAGGGGGGTGGAGGTCATGCTGGCGGTCTTCTGCTGCATTGTGGTCGTCGTAACAGGAGCGGGCGTATGTGAGAGGTGGCGCGATGTGGTGTTTGTGGCGTCTGTCAGTCTGAGACACCGGGGATCTCTTCTCTGGAAAAACAAACATCAGTAAACTCTTTGAGCAGACGGACACAAGTGCTAAGTTTTCACTGAATTTAACTTTTTTTAGTTTACTGAAATGCAAAAATAATGACGACCTCCTCCGGGCAGCCGAGGTCGACCCAGTCCTGCCGGTTACGATCGAAGCCACTGGAGCATCTGAGGAAGAAAGTAAACATTATTAATGTGCACTTGAGCTGTGAGACAGCTTTACCTTCACAAACTAACGACAAAGTGTTTGAGGGACAAGTCTGAATGAAGCCAAACTAAATGTTATTTAAAGACTTCCAGCTGATTTTCTTTTTCATCATGTGGAATATACTTACACGTTATACTCCCCTGCAATAGGGCAGCATTTAGTCCAGTTTCTGTGCATATTTTAATGCAGCTCTGGATTCATATGAAGATACAACATTCCTAACACTTTATTTATTAAAGTAAACTCAGTGGGAATGTGCAGCCTCGTCAGTGTCGAGTGCTCTCAGCGTGCTTTCCAGTTTACCTTTGTAGCCGACTGCACCAGCTGCAGTTAAAGCCAATCTGAGAAGTGACACATGGACCACAGCTGAAGAACTGGAGACACTGCTGAGAATAAAGAAAACAGTGAAGAGGAAGAGCGGCTTTGACTTCTGTGAATTAAACCTGAATTCATTTTTACAGGCCATCCTGCTGCTTCGGTCATATCATCACAAGCTTTTCAGTTTTCACAGATTCACCAGCTAACGCAAGGATAGAACAAATGTTCAGGTTATGGAATTGATGATCTAAATATACAGAACAGAGATGATAATCTGTGCATTTTATCAAAGCACGTCTTTGTATACTTTAAATGGGATGAACTTACTAGGGAGAGGAAGCATCTCCACAGCTGTAGCGTTGGAGATTTTGGACTTGAGGATGTCGACTTTGTGATACTCATAAATGGTTCTCCTCCGAACATCTGCAGCATATCAGAAAGGATTTGATGTTAATTACAAGTGAGATCCAGTGTTTTGTTTAATAAGTTGGCTGGTAAGTAAATGTCGTTTTTTTATACACCAAGTGTGCCACTCACTGGGGATCTGCTCGATCTCATGAAGCACCACAAAAGCATCCGACAAGCCCACTTTGACAGGATGATTCTCAGTGCTGATGTCGTTGATTTCTAAAGGAATCTATGAAAGAAAAGCTGGATGATTAAACACATTTCGCATTAACAGAAGAACACGAAGAAGAGAGGAAAAGTCACCTCTTTGTATGCAAAGACAATGCGTCCGTCACTGTGCAGAGCGGCCTGGAAGGTGAAAGGTCCAAGACTGACGTTGTCCTGGAGGTGAATCCGGTTCCACTGAACCACCAGTGCGGTGCCTTCACGGTAAACATGCATGAACACAACCAGTCACGTACATGTAGTATACATATTCTACAGCAGACCCACAAACAATTGATGACAGTTGAGTAAAATGATGGTCTCTCTCTTACCGTTATCAAAGTAAAACACAGTAGAGTTTTTGGACAGACTTGGGTCAAAATTTGCCATCAGAGGGGCGATGTACTGAGTGGCTGTGAGCATCCGGTGGATTATATCTCCAGTGTAAATGAAACCTGCGAGAGGAAAACAGGCAGAGGTTACATTAGGGTACGTACAGCTTTTTAGGAGTAACATTAAAGCACTTTTAAAAAACACCTAAACCGAAAATCTCCAAATCGCCTTTATCACCACATCTGCATCGTTACTAAAAATGAAAAATAAAATGGTGGCCACACACACACACACACACACACACACACACACACACACACACACACACGTTATAGTCTCTTAAAAGCAGCGCTATCATGCTGTCAAATATATTTTAATTGCTTTAAGCATTAAGATCTTGGCCTACTGTAACCTAAGTATGCATGTGTGGCAACACAAACATAATTACTTTTCTAAATTCATATATGTAGCTCTACTTGTAGCTCAAACTACGTTGAATACAGACTGAGCCTCATAACTCCAAGAGAAAAGACGTCATGTGTGCAGTTAAAGATTTACCTCCAGTTGCCACTGTGATTTCTTTTAGTACATGTCCGTAGAAAGGGAAGCCGAAGGAAAGATTCACTCTCTGGAAATGAAGAAAGAAAAAGTGTAATAACAACTGTATGTTAAAGATGCTCAACATCCACTTTCATATACAACCGACACCACAAGAGAAACTTTTAAATCTTTAAATGTGCATAAAACACTGATTTTAAGTAAATGTATTCACGTTTCATACCTCAGCCTGTCTGTGGGTGCTGGACAGGAAGCCACAGACTTTCCACTCCTCCTCCTCCTCCATCTCATCGACGTTCACCCACAGCTCTTTACTGGCTGCGTCTCCAGAGCCGTACACTTTAGATGTATAGTAGGCGTGATCAATGTCCTGTCCAGAAATGTAGGGATTGAAATGCTTTAAAAACAGTTTTAGGAACAAAACATGTGGCGTGGAACTAACTTTGATTTGTTCTCTTTTGTTTTGTATAAGATGGACAAACTTTTACTGCTTATCAAGGAAAGGCAAGTTCATTTTTTTTATTTACCACAATCTGTGAAGAGTTGTCGTGTCCCTCCTCCATCAGCAGGTCTGGATCTGCCTCTTCTGGTTGGTGCTGGTCTCTGTAGTGGCCCCTCTTATCTGCAGCAGAGCTGGGGGCCCCAGACCTGGGACTCCTCTCCCTGGGCTTGTTGTTCCCTGCGACTACATACGATCCCCTCTCTGGAGGAGACAGGCCCTGTGTGTCAGTACGATAGACTCCTGAGGAATCAAAGAGGGTGGGGGGGGGGTAAGTTAGTGTTGCTTTCATCACTTTGTTTGCTTCAAAATGCCAGAGATGAAGCTGACAACGATCCACATTTTAGATCACTTTTGGTACAAATGTACTGAACAACAAAAGTCATTAGGATTCTTCTAATGTTTTTATTTTAAACAAGATTATTTAGTTCTGTCGCAACTTTAAAAGTTTGTGACTGTAAATTGAGAAATACTGACATAAAAGTGCCTAAATCAATCAGTTGATTATTACATATGTTGATCAACATAAGATAAATCTACAGCATTTAAAACAATTTAAAAAACACAAATAAGGAAATAAGGAAAAAAAAGGACGAAAGTAACCACTGCTCTTAAGTTTAGGGCACCAATTAGTTCCTGAATAGTGGCGCAACACTACAAAAATAAATACATAACATTAAATCTCTCTCTTGACTATTGTCATAAAAAGAGAGATTTAAATTATCATTATAATAATTAAATCAAGCAATAATACCAAACATTTGTTCCAGCTTCTCAAATATGAGAATTTGCAGCTTTTTCCTCCCAAATTGAATATCTTTAACAAAAGAGAAAACAAGCTGTTGGAAGACGTTACCATTTCATCAGCTCAAGGACCTCTTAACAAGCAGCGGACCACTGGTGGGTAATTACAGACTCATATTGTGCAGCCAAACATTATTCAAGCTAGGGCTGCAACTAAAGATTATTTTCATAATCACTACTTTTCTTGATTAATCCATAAAAAATCTGAACAAAAAGTGAAAAATGGTTCACGATACCCTAGAAATATCTTGCAGTTCAAAGCCCAAACAAACATATTCAGATTTAGCAGCAAATTCTCACATTTGAGAACTCACATTTTGCTTGAAAGAATTACCTACCCTAAAAGAAAAATCGATAATCAAAATAATTTGGGGGAAATCTGTATAAAATGATGCACAAGGCATCAAGAAGGAGGGTTTGAATATTTCACTCCCTATAAACATAATACAGCTTAAATGAAGAGCTTGACAAACGGACACTAAACGTACTGTATATGATACTGTCAGCGTGGAATATTAGGACTTTTTAAACAACCTTAGGGAAAGTAAATAAAGGAAACTGTATGTTAAGGGGATGTTAGATGTGGAGAATGCCTCTCTGAACATCTCAAACATCAGTAAACAAGCTTATGCGTCTTCTTCTCCCATGCAACAGGACATAAACAATTCCCCAGTGTGTGCCATGTGGCCCATCATTCTGCCCCTTCCAGTGACAACAGTGCGTCCTTTTTTTTTCACAGCCGAGGGTGAAAGCATGCTTCACATTCTTCACACCAGCAGGTCCAGGACCAGGCATGTGAGGCCGGGCAGCCGTGGGTGTTGTGTCTATATTTCTGTCACACGGTAGCCCTGTGGCTGCAGAGGCCTTAAACCCTTCACCAGTGTGATGTGGTCTTATGCTACATAATATGTAGGTGTACCATGATAAGTTTTACTGGTAATAAAAGTAGTTATTGTATAAATACTGTAGTGACTGCTACTGCCACTGAGAATTTGGTAAAATGCCCAGTCTGTAGATCAACACAAGTCAGATAAATCATACAGTTCACTACAGCTCACCCATTGTTGCTGCAGCATAGTCCACTGATTCCTTTTCAATTAAAATAAACAAAACGTTGCACAGAAAAACACAAATACTGCCACAAGCAAGAAATCCCCAGCTGCAGAAACACACCTGAGCCTAATTACACCTTAATTAGCCTCTATCAGTTACCTCAAAATAAAGATTCTCCACCCGGTGGTCGAAGGTAAAATAAGCACAGGTACATACTGTACATAAAAGTGGCTACTTCAATTACAGGATGTTAAAATGCAAGATTTACTTCCCCTTTTATTTTTAAAGAGGGTCTTATGTATAATGTAAAGTATGCTACTTTGATGTGGTCCAAATGCAGCATCAAAGCCAGAACAAGGGAAAACACTGAAGAATTAATGAAACTGTCAAAACATCTGCCACATGTTCTGTAGTTTGCATACTCAATGCACATATATTGGTTTTGTCGTAGAAATAACCATATATTTCAAACCAATGAAACATTATACATAACGTAAATCACAACATTTCTTTACACTGAAGTCCTAAGATAACATTAAATGATGCAGTACCAGACTTACTTCTATTGTTAAACTAAAGGTAGTTTACAACCAACCATTATTTGCAGTTTCAAGATACATTTCATTACTTACCATACACGGATTTTAATTTCATGAAGCTTATTTGTAACTGGAAAACAATGACCAGGCCTGTGATGAGATTAACTGTTTTTGTCAGGGTCATCGCCATCCTTCCTCTCAGCTCGTAACGCATTTTCAACGCGCACAAAATGATTTGGCGCAATATGGGTTTGCGCCTGTGACCGGGACCCTCCAACGTCTCACTGTCGGGATTTGTCAAGTAAAAAGAAAAACGTACCCACTCGTCTAATTAAAAAAAAGAAGAACAAATGTTGATGAAGGAAACGTAACTGTTAATGAAGCTTTACGTAAAGTTTCTCGTCAGTTTCAGATTGTCCGCAGACCATCTTTGCGTCACTTTAGTCTCTCGGGAATGAAACGCTGCTCGGTGATGAGAGACTGGACCAAACGCTGCCTTCAGGTGCTGTCGTAATTGTCACAATTATAAGCCCAAAGAAGTGGTGGAGGAAGTTTTCGGATCTTTCACTAAAGTAAAGTATTAAACACTGTAAAAACACTCAAGTTACAAGTAAATGTCCTGCATTTAAAATGTACCTTAAGTATGTGAGTATACTCAGTAGAATATACATAAAGTATTAAAAGTACCGGTACTCAAGCAGAAAAATGTACCCTGCGACTAGTGACTTCAGAGATCTAATTATAACATTAAAATTAATTAATGTTTGTTTAAGCTACACAGCAGTATATAAAGTAATTACAGCTAGCCTCACCTTTTCCAGCTGCAACATCAGTAATTATAATCCAATGATAAAAAATACATTGATTTTAGAAAATAAAGAGATCAATGTGTGTTGGAGCAAATTACCCATTTTAAGTTCCTGTGAATCAGCATCACAAACAACCTGACATGCTCATCACATATCAATCTTAGGTGAACAAAGCTCTAAAACGGCTTGATTTCTTAAGCAAATTAACTTCTTAACTGAAGTAAACATTCATTATGACATTTACTTGTGACAGGATTGCTAAACCGTGGTACCGCTACTTTTACTTGAGTAAAAGATCCAAGTACTTCTTCCACCACTGCTTAGTGTTTGGGCATCCTTTCATCAATTATTCTCCACCCGATTGTGAAAAGTGAAGATTACAAGGAGCCAGTGAAGGCAACTGAGGTTATGGCTTTAATGTAATTCCAGCTTTCTCCACTATACGGCCACAAACACAACACACCTATGAAACCAGACACATTTAAGACAAATGAATGCAATTTTATTATTACCTGTATCAGAAATAATAAAGATAGATGAAAGTTAAAACATAAATTAAATGGTGGGGTGTGATCCTTGCAACATGAGCTTCGTTTGTTTTCTATTGCTCAGTCAAAAATCTAATCTTATCTTTACTTTTAACTATGGGTATTTATTTGCTAAGTTTTGCTAATCAGTGTTGGACATTGGTCTGCATCAAGTACTTTCAAGCAGGTAAGGGATCTGAATACTTCTTCCACCACTGGGAAGTACTTTACCTTAAACACAGGAATGAGGCTTGGCAGGTAGACAAGAATGAGACGTGAGATAATGAGGGTGGCTGAGCACACTTCCAAGTAACGTTTCAACAAGACTGACTAATATCTGCAGCAACATTTAAACCGAATGACTGATTTGAACAAGAGACTCAGGGTTGTGGTGGCAGCCAAGTTGTTGATTAATGCCACATAAGCCTACCAACCAGCAGTAGGCAGATTTCACATTAAAAGGTTTTTTTATTTTATAAAAAATGACCTGGATTCTTCCTTTATTGTAATATTTAATTACAATAAAGCCCCCGCTGGCCTGCCAGGATCACAGAACACAAAAACAATCAGTTTTAGCTCAGATGCAGTGACTTACAAATCTGTAAGCACTGCCTGGAGATAAAAGTTTGGTTATTTAAATAACTACACTTGAGTTTAGAGATTTGCTCAGAGGGTAAACAAATAAAAATAAATAGCTTTTTGTTAAAGACAAAAATGAACTCAATCAATGAACAACTCAGATATTGTATTCTTTGTTTTTAATGCAAGAATGCAATACCCACAGAAAATACAATTTCTAATGGATGACACAAAGTAAAACATTACCAAAAAATATGTTAAGCATGAAATAACACAAAGACACTTAAGGCCTTTAACCCGTTATGACAAAAAGACCCAAGAGTATAGTAAGGGTCAGGATTTAAAATGTTATATGATAAAAGGCAACACAAGGAGGGATGAAAAATGAAATCATAAGCGGTTATTGTTTGTATGCGTTTCTTTACAGTGTGTCAAAGTTTCAAGCTTTCAACTCAATGAATCTGTTGAAGGGATACATTAATGCACAAAAAATAAACAAATAAGCTCTTCATTAAAAAGGTGTTTCAAGTGCATTTTTGACATTAATAATCATTTCCACACTTTGAGACACGTATGAACAATTAAGATATTTTTGTGCAGCTTTAGGGCCACTGGTTCAGAATCAGTGGTCATTCTGTCGGATTGTTTTATGCCACATAAAAAAAAGGCAAAGTAGTTATTCAAATAAATGTTCATTTGCCTTTTGCCGTTATTACATTATGTATCTGATGTGCTTAGTCAGATTTTTCAGACTAATGTAATAATGGAGTCCACATAAAGCCAGGAAGAGATAAGCCTATTTCCCAAAATGTCGTACTATTTATTTAACTTTTTTCTTGGTGTCATCTTGCCACCAACAATACTGCCGGAGTTAGTCTAATTTGTCTCAATCATACCAAAATATCAAGATTATTTATACAATGACTTAATCATGTTTATAAACGCTATTGACAGCCCCTTTAATTAACAGCTATTTGTGTCAGAGATGTTGGTGGAATAAGTAACTGAAGAACAAACTTCAACTTCAACTAACATTCAGCAGCTCCACTTCAAAGATGAGAGTGGAATTTCCTGGTATGACGGGTGGGAATCCTGCATCGCCGTATGCGTAGTCCGGCGAGCAGGTCAACTTTGCCACCTGGCCGATGCTCATCTGTGGATGAGGTGAAGAGCAAGTTACAGAAAAGTTAATAATATGGCTTGATATTGAATGGGTGAGCTGTTTTGTTATCTCAGTGAAAAGGGTACTCAAAGCTCCAAAAACACTGGAGCCTACATTTCCCACAGTGCAGAACAATAATTTGTTAAACCATCCTTGCCTGGTTGTAGTTGCATCTTTCAAAATCCTACCCCCATTTAGTAAGTAACGTTTTGGATTGTTGAATGCTCCTAGAGAACCCCAGAAGACATTATACAACCGTTTGCCGTGCAATGTATCAACTACTAGGTTAATAACATGGTTATTCAGGTTATACAGATGATATTTGGCTTTATAAGCTGTAATGAGTCACAACAGTTACACTATGAGCACCTACCGCAGATTACAGGACTGCCTCGAAGTGATGCTAACTCTGGCTTTCTCCTAGTAAATGTAATTGTCCGAAAGAATACTCTGCACACGCACCTGCGTTCTCAGTTTGGGTTTCTTAATCAGATATTATATCTGGTTACGTGAAGCCATGGGAGCTGACGGATCAGTGGACAAATACTTTGTTCCGTTGTCTCTACCTGCTGGCCAGCTAACACTAGCTAATCAGCTGTCTGCAGATATCAGGCTGATGTCAAGAAAGCAGAAACAGCAGGAGCAGATGGATCAATGAGCTGACCTTTCTGATTTTATCCAAGCTGAAACTGATTTATAGAAGAAGATGTCAATGCTCAGCTTAGTTGAAGCCTTTGGAAACAACAGTACACAGCTGTATTGGATAACTTATTTCTTAGTGTACATAACCATGACATGCCTTGCAGGTGGTGCAGGAATGTTATTATTTTAGCTCAGCAGCCTTGCCCATAAAAGACCTAGAAAAATCTGAACTGCCTGAGCTTGTTTTATTTGTTTTGCCATAATGCCCAGCCCCATTTCACAGGTCATGTAATCCCCAAGATGAGTAAACAGAATGTGGATGTGTAAAATCGGTGGAGTGCACCTCTCCTTACCTGGGCTACACCATCATCCCAGGCACGAATGACTTGACCCAGTCCAATTTTGAATTGGAAGGGTTGTCCTCGGTCCTTGGAGGAATCAAACTTGCTTCCATTGGTCAGCGTGCCTGTTCAACAACGGGGGGAAACTTGTCAACACAACATCATTTCTCCACAAATGTTAAGACTCAGGTGTTTCTGAAGCACTGTAAACAGTGTGTTAAACTCATTCATGATTCCTTATATAACATGGCTGAGCCAAAATAAACAATCACGACAATCACTTCAGCTTCAATAAATTCTTAAAAGAAAATTTGCAAAATAAGAACAGTAATAGGAAGTCAATCGGCTCAATTTGCCTATTTTAATAAACAATATATAGCTAAACAAATACACTAATGTCACATTAGCTAGTGTACAAAATGAGGCAGCATTTCAACAGGTACAGAGAAAATTGCGTTCAACATGAAGCTGCAGACAGAATACGGTTAGCTTAACTTAGCCCAGAGACAGGAAATAGGGATGTAACTGTAGCCTGGCGAAATATTGTTTTTTTTTGCGCTTTTGTTTTTGTACGGATTGAACAAACGAGGTCTTAAATGGCGAGAATCGGGGCTGCCTGTAAGCAGGCTTTCTTAACCTCGGACGGAGCCAGGCTAGCGGTTGGCCCGTTTCCAGTGCTTGTGCTAAATTAAGCTAACCGTAGCCTAGCTAGTCTTAACGTAAGATACCGACACTCCTCGTGCTCTCGACAAGAAAGCGAATACGTGAACCGTTTAAGATTACATTTAAAATCGACATAATGTTAATATTTGAGCGGGCAATATTAGCTATTATAAATGATTATGGACTAACTAAATAACCTTTGACCAGTCAGCATTGAATAACCGTTATATCTTACCAACGTAGTGCACGGTAACCTTCTGTCCTCTCTTCGGATAACTCACTCCTGAAAGGAAGAAGAAGAAAAAAAGGTAGAATTCAAATTAAATATATTAAAATTATTGAGTAACTAAAAATATAGAAAATCCTTACCGTCTCCTGTTCTTATGGTCTCTACTACTACACCCATTGTTCTTCTTTCCGAGTCGTCTTCCCTCGCTCACACATCCTGCTGCACGAGCGCTATGTTTAGTCACACGCAACGTGATTGGTTCGTTCAGTGATGCTGTTGGACTGGACCATGTCTCACATGGTTGAGTGGGTGTGTGTTTTTGAATGCTCGTGTGCTTGTCTGCCATACTGTATGTATAAATGTGTCTGTGTGTGGGTGCTTGTCTAAAAGAGAACAAATGTGAGTGAGGTTTGTGAGTCTTTGCATCAAAACAGAAATGTAAGGAGTCTAAAAGGAGCAGCTGGGGCGTTGTAAGGAGGAGAATAGCCAAACTAGGGCGCCAACGTGATGTGGGGAGGCCTTTCACTAAAATATAGAATTAACGTTTGTTTTGTATCGACAATTTTGAAAGTGTACGTTATAAGCATGGCACATAAACTATTATGGTTGGCAATAAAAAAGAAATGCTCGAAAGACTATTTATTGTACCTCAAACAACAGTAGACGTTTCAATTCCACATATAAAGTGCATGGTTTAGTCCACTCCCACTGTGTAGGTGTGGGGGAGTGTCATTTAAAGGGGATTTACACCCATGTTCAAAAATCATCACATTTTATTCCTATGGTCTAAAACAAATAGTTATATTCCGAAAAGGAGTTCATTCCAATTAAAAGTAATGTGTGTCCCAAATATAGTGACTTATTTTGTAAAAAAAAAATATGACAGGCCCAAAACACGTGGTAATGATTGGCTTCCAGGCCTCCAGCAGCTGTGAGCCTGGGTGGTGAGACTTCTGAGCAGGTGTGAAGAAATATCTGCTAAGACTCTTCGAGCCAGTCGCTCTCCATGAGGTTGAGCTTGATATCCTCCATTGAGAGATCTAAGATAGTCATTGCCAACAAGTGCTTCTCTGTAATTGCTGTGCACATGAAAATAAGGAACTTGGACTTGATTCTGATTTATTTTTCATATAGAATTGAAATAATCAGCATTTAAATTACTGTTATATGTGAAATCATAAATCACGTTTATATAAAAAAACAAAAACAACAACAACATAACAACAAAAGGTACGATTTGTATCAGCAACATTCCTTATTTTCTAAGATGTTTGGAGATGTAACATGAATGATTTTGTATGACACTTAATCTAAAATAGTGAGTGTATCTTTCTATTAATAGGGGAATTAAACGAAACAAGCATTGCCAACAGGTGTGTCAGCAGGGTCTAGATCAGGGGTGTCAAACATGCGGTCCGGGGGCCAAAACCGGCTCGCCAGAGGGTCCAACTCGGCCCGCTGGATGACTTTGCAAAGTGTAAAAATTATTTGTTTTGATCATAAAGTAAAATATTGTTCCAGATACCTGTGACAAAAAATGTGCCTTTGTAGATACACTGCGATCTGTAAGTTGTAATGCACGTGTGTAAATGATACACTGAGGCTTAATATTGTTGAAATTGCATTTCATTTCAGAGGGAAATATTGCACTTTTTAGTAACTAGTTACTTTACAAATGAAAACTTTACATACAAAACATATGAAGAGCTTTTTTTTTTTAATGCTTTGTTATATATTAAACTATCCAGAACTGTATACAATTAGAGCTGAAAAGTTAGTTTACATTAATTCAGAATCTATTTTGATGATCGCTTTTTTATTTTTCATGCAAAAAGGAGAAAATGTCGATTGTTCCAGCTTGTCATAAATAAGGAGTAGTTTACGTCACAGACACTTGTAACATTTATTTGATTCACATAACATGTTTTACTTAAGATAATGTTAAGAAGTTTTATACATACTGGCCCTGGAAATTAGAAATGAATAAGAATCATAAAATACTGGAAATATAATCGAGTATATGCAACTTTATCCGCACATCTTTACATGTTTGTATTTCTGTGATAATGTATTGTGCAGAGTCACTATTGGTCATTTACTGTGAACACATTTGAAGATTGTGAACATTTGATTGAAGCCATTTAAACTAAAAGGGCACTCGGAGTGTGCAGACCTCTGCCAAAGCCTGTTTCAGTTGGAAGTGGAAAATAAAGTGTGTATCCGCCCCCTGATTTGCAAAATGTAGCCTTTACACCAAGTTTCATGAAAAGTTTATTAATAAACTGTTACAAAACAGAGAGTTGTATTTTCAGTTTCAGCAGAACAGAAAACAGGCATCTTTACACTGCAAAACGTTTACACAGAATTTGTCGACTGCTCGTTGTCCACAAAAATGACAATGGTGGTTCAAACCAACAACAACATAAAACAAGTTACAACAGGATGTTAGTTTAATTCATTAAAACAATAGTTTGCATTTTTTATGTTTGCTAAACATCAGTCAAGGGGTTTGTAGGTAAGCAATAAGTATGCTCATGTAATAAATAATCCAGTTGTCATTATTTAAAACTAAAGGTCCTTAAATAACTGCCTTTAAAGTCTTTGATTCATTTTCTCAGCCAAATGACAGACTAACTAATATTTCATCTTCTTCATAATAGGTTTAATGGAAATCAATCTCCAAGAGCACAGGAAGAATTTACAAATTGGTGAAAGGTTTATTTATGTCATTGGAGATATTGATCTGGACTAAGCATCAGATGTAGCCGTTGGGGCGTCGGATACATCTGGCGACGGATTATACAGATTGTTGAAGAAGGAAAAGTCAGATTCAGTTCCGTGTTGCGTGCTCTGGGAGGAAACAAATATTAGTTTTTATCATCTGCGCTCTGTGAAGGCTGGATGTTTTGTTGATAAATCCTGCTTACTTACATCTATTTTGCAGTCCGTGAGGCCAAACTGCGGAGTTCCCCTCGAATGGATCGCTATTCAGAATGGTCGGCTGATTCCTGAGACACACAAGCAGAAATGTCAGCCGACAACATGAACCAGCATTCTTCAGTGTTCTTATATGCATTATGTAACTGTTGTAATCATAAACAACTGTGTACATTGTACTGCACTTCCTGTTCTTGTTCAGCGTAAAGAGGAAGGTGGCGATGATGACTCCAGCCAGCAGAGTCAGACCAACAGCCAGACCTGTGGACAACATGTCTGCAGACAGAGAAACAGGATGAGAGCACAACATTTCTCCTTTCTAACAATTTGTACACTTCCCACTTGCAATGAGGCTTAAAAATCCACTTTTAAGCATTTGCATAGGAATGAACTGATTATGTTGTTCCAATATTAACATTTCTTAAATAAGTAGTGATGGGCGGATGAAGCTTTATGAGTCTTTGGGGCTTTCTTTCTGTTTGTGCCAAAAAAAGATTTGAATCTTTGTTCTAATGTACATCACTATATTTCTCAATTATTATCACAAAGTTTAAACTTTAAAACTGCCACATGGTTTTCCTCATTTGACAGAAGATTCGACACAATGCTTTGACACGCGTGCGCTTCACAGGAGTGAAACAATCATTGGGGCTTCTCCATCATTCGCCCATCTCCACAAATAAGGCTGGTGATGTTCTATATTTATATTATTGTCAACAAATCCCATGAAAAGACCAAAACAAACAATGTATCCTACTATCAAGTGTTGTCTGTGTAGTCAAAGCCTGATTTAGCTTGTTCTTCTGTGCAATAGACAATTCCATTGTTGTTTAAAAACTATTTAAAACACATAAATGAGCTAGTACATCACTTGGTGTGTCGATTTGACATACTGATGTCCTGCTGCCTTAAATACCTAATGCACATCCGCAGCTGAAAATAGTCCGTCACAAATGCACTTTATGCTCCTCTTTGCAGAATGCTTGCTAAAAACTACAGTGACCAAGACATCACTGAGCCTTTTTCTTACAATATACAACTATTCTTTTCTATTCTCTTGACATTATTTTAAAGATAGGAGTGGAGCTGAGTGCAAGAGACCAGGAGGGAAAGTCTGAAAGCACTGAGAGACGGACAACACATTGTTGGTTTTGGGCTTTTCATGGGATTAAGAAAAAACTAAAAGCTTATCCAATAATGCAGACACAAATCTTTCTTTTTTCAGATAAATTGTTAATCTATTCCAAAGGAAAACATGCAGCAGAACGTGATTCTTTCTACACGTCTGCCCAGTTAAAGTAGATAAAGAGGGTCTCAGGTTACCATTATTATCAACAGGAGGGTCAACGGGGGGCTCTGAGTAGCAGCTGCCAGGGAGGACGGAGATATCATCAAGAGCAACATCCCCACCCGGATTCATCCCCCGCTGATACACAAACACAAACTGCGACAAAAAAAAAAGAGACTTCAAATTCAGCGCAGCAATCAGAAAATGAAGTAAAATACTGAAAGTTAGCGCTCTATAACAGCGACTGATATCTGCTCTAAGTTGACTACATGTAGCTGTTTTAAGTGGTATTTTATCAGAAAGGTCCAGGATGTTAAAGCTGTATTTGCTTTGTTTGAGTTTGATTCTCCTGAACGTTACTTTGAGAACAATAGTATTTGGATTAGTATTTGGACTCTTTACTTAAGTAGAAGTACCAAACAACTAAAATACTCAATAACAATTTAAAGGTTTGCATTAAAAATCCAACTTAAGTAGTATCAGCAAAATGTACTTAAAGTATCAAAGAAAGAAAGTTTTGAAGTGGAGAAAAAAGTACAATATCTCCCTCTGAAAGGTAGTCGAGTAGATGAAGTAGTATAACATGGAAATATGCAAGTAAAGTACAAATATGCCTACCGCAATATTACAGTTCAGTACTTGTGTAAATGTAATTAGTTACTTCCCACCACCGGAACATTTTCATCCTAACACTATCTGCATTTTTTCTGAATGATGAATCAATCAGAAGCTCATTATTACCCAGAATGCTTCTGTATGGTTAACAGTCACACTGGCCTCCTGCCACTTGTCTCCCTTGTTTCCTGTCTCAATCCACTTCAGCATCCCTTCTTCGTTGCCACCAGAATGCAGATTTCTAAGAGACAGGAGAGCACAAGTTTAAATTATTACCAGAGTGCAGTTCTTGTTTAATGTTGCTTCCCATCAGACATGATCAGCTAGTTACCTGTCATTTATGTAAACTCTCAGAGTCCCGACGTGGTTGCCATACATGTGGTACCAGAATGTGAGACAGTGACCTCTAGTGGACGGCGGGAACACGTCACTGATCTGGAAGGATGCGTCTCCCCACTTGCCCACTGAGCTGTCCACATACAGATAGTAACCTGGTGGAAACACTCAAAATATCACTCAAAAAGACTGAGAGACAGAACTTGTGTATTCATTTCATAACATGATATAGTCAACATCACTATATGCATGTATAATATGCATGCAGATCATCTTTTTCCAGGATGCATTACAATTTGTCTCTGATTTGGGTTTCTGCACACATCATTTCAGTTTCTATGAGGAAGTCGGTTTGTCTTCCTTATACAGGCGTAGAATGTAACATTAGTATATTTTTCTTTATAAGACCATATTGCACACATGGCTTCAGTCTGTATGTTCTCGACTCCTAAAACTATCAGTAGCTGCAACCTTTGGTCACAGACAAAAATATCTACGTCGTTCCTCAAATGTGTTTTTGAAGTTTTTCCACCCTCATCATAGTGTGAGCTCCAGAGTCAGACAGTATTAAGGACTATTTGACCACTGGATGCACATGTTCTGTTACTAAACACTGCTAATTCTTTGTTTGATGTAATTTGCTGTTTGTTTTAAGTATGTTGCTTGTGACATTTATGTACATTTTGTTTGTTTTATTTAAGTCTGTTATTTGTTATTTATGTGAAACTTTTTATGCTGCCGTCTTGGTCAGGACTCCCTTGTAAAAGAGATTCTGAATCTCAATGGGAATATTCCAAGTCCTGAGTCTCCTTCCAGCTGGACGTGCCTGGAACACCTCCCTAGGGATGCCAGGTGGCATCCTTACTAGATGCCCGAACCACCTCAACTGGCTCCTTTCAACGTAAAGGAGCGGCGGCTCTTCTCCGAGTCTCTCACGGATGGCTAAGCTTCTCACCCTATCTCTAAGGGAGACGCCACCCGTCTGAGAAAACCCATTTCGGCCGCTTGTACCCGTGACCTCGTTCTTTCGGTCATGACCCTGCCTTCATGACCATAGGTGAGGGTAGGAACGAAGATTGACCGGTAGATCGAGAGCTTTGCCTTCTGGCTCAGCTCTCTTTTCGTCACCACGGTGCAGTAAAGCAAGTGCAGTACCGCCCCCGCTGCTCTGATTCTCCGGCCAATCTCTCGCTCCATTGTCCCTTCACTCGCGAACAAGACCCCGAGGTACTTGAACTCCTTCACTTGCTGGGAAACTCTTACTTTTATAATTAACCTTTAGGAAAATGCAGTTGTGATGTACCTTTCTGGAAGTTTCCATAAATTGGATTTGATCAAATATCCATCCTGTTCAAACATAGCACCACAGAGTTACATGTACGTGATATTACCGTGTGTCGAGTTGGTGGTGTGGTCAACGCTGGGTCCGGTGTTGGGGTTTGGGGAGGCTCCTCTGCCGCGGAGCCAGTCCCCCTGGTCCACTTCTCCTCCCAGGTTGCTCCAGCTACACATGTTGTATTCAAAGTCACAATGTCCAGGAGGAGGACACTGAGCATCTGTCAGATGTACGTCATCAAAGGCCATGTCTCCCTCCTGAGTGGGGCCGGCCTTCACACCTTCCACGATGATCTGAAACGCAAAATGTTGAACGATGGAAACTGGCAACTGTAAATATTAATATAAAGTACAATAAATCAGTGTTAGAGAGGTCATCTTAGTCTCATTAGATCACATCTTAGTCTCATTTTGAGACAGTTTTAGGCTCAAAAGCTTCTCTTTTTCCCTAAGTGACAATAAGTATTATAAAGGGACTGTTTCGGCTGGACCTTCGTCACTCACCCTGTAAGGCTGAACCCGGGGCAGGAGTGACGCCTGTGCAAACCTCCACAGCCGGCCCTGGTCTCCTGTCTGAGAGAAGATCAGAGCTTGCTGCCCGTCTTCACTCTGCTGGTAAACGTTCAGCATGCCCATTCCTCGGCCATACATGTGGTACCACAGCTGCACACAAGCTCCTTTGCCTGAAGGGCCAGAGGAAGGAAAACCAGATCACATGACATGAAATATAACGCCTCTAACTTTAGACGTCCAGATATTTGAGTTTGTTTGTAGAGAAAAGCAGTGGTGGGATGTAACTAAGTACATTTACTCAAGTACTTTGTCTAAGTACATGAGTATTTCCATTTTCTGCTACTTGATACTTGTACTCCACTACATCTCAGAGGGACATATTGTACTTTCCCCAGTATATCTATTGGTTACTTACAAAAGGGCTTAAAGAACATGATGCATAGTTCAAGGTGTAACCACCCAACAGTTTGTATATACTGTAAGAGCTGAAATTATGAGCTGATTAAGTTTGAGTCATTTTTAATGCACGAATCCCAAACATTTCATGATTCTAGCTTTTCAAAAGTGAGGATTTAAAAAGTATCTGCAACAAAGCATCATTATAATGAATGAATAAACCACAAGGCCAGTTTATTGGGCAGAGAAAGGAGGGTCACACACACACACACACACACACACACACACACACACACACACACACACACACACACACACACACACACACACACACACACACACACACACACACACGACTATCTCACCTGCAGGGTACAGCGGTGAAGACATTTGAGCTGTCTGACCCACGCGGTCGGCATCAGAGGAGGACAGGAAGTAGTAATGTCCCGTGTGTGTGTTGGTGGTGTGGTCGCTGTCCGGCCCGGTGTTGGGGTTGTGGGTGGAGCCCGACTGTCTCACCCAGTCACAGTCATCGCCGCTCTGCTGCTGCCAGTAACAGCTCCCCTCCTCAAAGTCACACATATCTACGAGGTAATGTTTTGGAAAGCATTATAAAAATACATTTTTGCAAATGTTAACTCTACGTATATTACTCAATATTGCTAAAACACTGTGTATGGGACTCTTATCCTTTAACTGGGGGTGTATCAAGACATTCCTATCGCCCAAGATTTGATCACACACATTAAATAGTTACAAAAAGGTAAGGAGGATGACAGGCATGTTTACATATTCCCCCCACACAGTATGCAAGCCTATTAGAGGAAGTAAAAGAGGAAGATAAGAGTGGACGGTAGTGCTCAGTCAGTAGGGGCTTGGACTGTGAGCTGTAGGGTTGCTGGTTCAAGTCACTGATCAGACCTAAAAAATGGAGTGTGACTGCTACTTTGGAGAGGTGCCAGTTCACCTCCTGCCCTGCTGTGTTGCCCTTGAGCAAGGCACTGGACATCCCCCTTCCCCCATTGTGCTGTACATTAGCTGCCCACTGCTCCTAGTACTAGACTCCTGGTACTAGGATGGGTTAAAAGCAGAGAACAAAGTTCACACTGTGTGCTCTGCATGTGTGACCATTAAAAAGAGGGTTTCATCTCTTCAATTTTAACTATGTGATTCACCGCAGAGGGACAGTGGTTCTTTAAAATGTGCTTTGACTCTGTTGTGCCTCCTTTTCTAGGTATTCTACTCAGTCGTTTACGTACTGAATCACTTGCGCTGGAAAATCCCAGTCTAGTCAACTGAACTAACATGTTAAATGTTTTTCTTTTCCAGATTCAGTTTTATTACCAGAGGCAGGACATGGTCCACTGATGAGGGAGATGTCATCGATGGCTATGTCGCCTCCCTCGCCCCCCACCGTAGCCTCCAGAATCACTTGGTGGACTTTTCGCAAGGTCACATGGCTCTGCATCAGCAGCCACTCGTCCTCCTGATTTCCTGATTTTTGCCACACCTACAGGAAACACAGGAGGCTGATTCACTCGTCACAATGAGGATGTGAGGAGGTTTTTGCAACACCGTGGTAATCACTGAAACTGTGCAGCTTGCAGACATTATACAATGCATTCATGCTATTTTGCAATCAGCATTTCACAACTATGTGAAAATTATAATAACAGAGAGGACCCAGTAGGAAGAGTCACAAATATTTCTCAATCAACCTCACAGTTGTTCTTTTTTTTTTTTTTTTTTAACACTGTAGTAAAGGGAAGTAATGTGACCAGCTTATAAAAAAGTGGCATTGTCTGACCTCTGTTATCTCTATGGTTGTCAAAACATACAACAAACCAAAAAAACTACTAATTTCATGCATTTTATTTTTTACCAATGTTTTGTTTAAGGGATCAGTGGTTTGTAGAAGCATCCTCAAGGAGCCGACAGTCGCCCCGAACATGTGGTACCAAAATGTGAAACAGTATCCTTTTTCACCAGCAGGTGGAAGCAGCAAAGACTTCAGTTGGGCCATGTTTCCCTTCACACTTGGTGAGGAACTCTTGATGTAAAGGTATTTCCCTGTGAATCAACAAAAACATTTTAAATCTTTCTGCCGTAACACAACAATTCCATGTCACAGGTTTTATAAGTATAGTGACCCCTTAGATATCATAAGAGGAGAGGTTAAGAAAATGACAATTAGCAAATTAGTCAACTGTTGGTCTTAAATATTATTATTTTATTGTTACTTAATGATTTGAATTCACATGTCTTATTAATTATTACTGGTCTTTTTTTTCTATCTAAGTCTTAGTAGTTTTTTTTACCTCCGATGTATTATTTATGTGTCTGTTTTAATTGTGTTTAATTATGTCTAATGTTTTATCTTTGCGCTATCCATTGTGTTTGTGGCAGAAACTTTCGTTGTTGCTCACGCGTTGTTCAGCACAATGAATGAAATGTGCTTTATAAACAAAGTTTTGCTTGCTTGAAAGGAAACCCTCTCAACACAGGTAAAGATGTACTTCCTCTAAAAAAATTCTTAACAAGTACACAACACTACTATCTAGGTCTTTGTATGTTTCAGGACGCTGTTTGTCTAAAGATGGTCTGGAATAAAAGCCACCTTTGCTGGTAGTGTGGTCTCCTGCAGGCCCGGTGTTGGGGGTTTCAGTGGGACCTGACCAGCTGAGCCAATCCAACTCATCTTCAGCCCCCTGAACCCAAACACACAGACCCTCTTCAAAAGAACAGCCATAGGCAGACAGAGCTGGGGAGGGAAACATCCTTTAATTAATAATTAGCCAAGTTATGAATCATTCCACTACTACTCATGCCCAATGAATTCACACATAATACTGATGTGAACCTTACTTACCTGGTGGTTGGTAGGACTTTTCACAGTGTATAAAAGAGATATCATCCACGGCAACAATGTGATCTCCAGCAGCAGTCTGAGTCACTTCATTCATGCTACTGAACCAAACCTGAGAATAGAAAATGATTACGTTCATGCTTTTAAAGAACTCAACAACAAATGAAACTTGCATTGCACTTACTGCACTTTAAACTCCCTGTACATGGACATATTTTGTGTTTCTAACATATATACACAATCCTCGCCCTCATGCACTACTGATACTCACATCCCATACTTGTTTTCTCTTTTGTTATCTATTTCACTCAGCGATGGTTTTTTGATAACTGATGTTGATTTGTTTAACTGTTGAAAATGATCTTGTCTCACTCGGTGTCATGGCCTTATGATATAAGCTGTGACAGTAATTACAAATATGTTTAAATATGCAAATGCAGCATTATATAATTATAACATTTGGTGACTTTAGGAGAAATCTACAGATGCAGATTGACAAAGTTAGTCAAATAAACACCTAAATGTGTATTTTGGATGTTTTCTTTACACTAGTCTGAAAGAAGTCATGCTAGGGAAGTGAAATAACCCAAACTCTTGGCCAGTGCATGGTAAAAACAACGTTTTTGCCTGTAGTGTCTCGCTTTAATGTGTCGTTTGCTGTATGTCCCTCTCTTTAGGATCAAAAAATAACTGTTTAACATTTAAGGACACACACACACACACACACACACACACACAACACCACACACACACACACACACACACACACACACACACACACACACACACACACACACACACACACACACGCACCTTATAGTGCTGCTGGTGCAGGCCTACAGGCAGATGCTCCGGGGTCCAATGGGAGATAGTGTTGTGACTGCGTGACCACAGGATTGCTTCACTCCCCTCAGCTTGCTGCATAAGCACTCTGAGTGACCCAGCTCTCTCTGCACTGATGTGGAAGTGAAACCTGCGTTTAGGAAAGAAGGAAGGAAGAAGGGGAGAGTGTTGGATTGGGAAGAGAGTTGCATGGTAGAAAGACGAGGGCGGTGGGGAGCATTGGGCAATTCATTCTTTAAATATTCAAATCTGCATTAAAACAAATATTCTACAGACATTAAGGATGATAATGAATGAAATGTGGCTTTCTATGTCGTGGATATCACTCACATAATCTGGCAGTAGGGGGATGAAGGGGGGAGTGGGGGACTCTGGAGTCGAGCTTCACTCTGTGTGGACCCCTGATTGAAATTCACACTCATGTAGTAGCCTGAGAACAAGGGAAAACATCCGGAATCAACAAAGCAGACTCTTCAACATTGAGTGCAGTTATGATGATTTCAGGGCCATTTGATCTGACATGTTATCCCTCGAATTCTGCTCCTGTGGGTCCATTAAAACCAATAAACGATTGAGTCAGTTAGTAAAGTCACCTGTGTCTGTAGTGTGGTCAGTCGGCGGCTCGGTGCTGCTACTGGCTTTCTGTCTCTGCCACCTACTCTGTCCATCATTGGTGTCAGCCCATTGGCACTGGTCACTCTCAAATGTGCACCGACCTGGAAGTTTAAGGCAAGGCGTGAGTAATACTGCTGGGAGGTGAATAGCGGTTTATGAATCACATGTTTTTGAAAATAAGTTTTAAAACAATCAGCTTTTGTCTGCGACAGAGAGTCTGATGCTAATATTATAAAAGTATGAACTTTAACTAAGATTTGGTCTTGTGGTAAAGTAGGTTGACCTCTTGAAGGTATAATATGTAACTTCTCCGCGTTTAAATGTCTAAAAACGACTAGACCTATGTTTTACATTTTGTTGTTTTCCTAAATGTTTCAAACAATTATCAAACCTGTATAATATATATATCTGTAACTTCATCTCTGTCATTTTAATCAAGGTAACGGTTCATTTCCGACGTATCCTCTTTGCACATGCATCACTGTTGAGGTTATCTGCGCAGCCCCCCTGGGACGTCCTGAGCTTCAGAGAAACTCTGATTTTTAATGTGAAACTGCTTTAATCTTCTTTATCCTTTCTCAGATCCTTTCACATTTTAATTTAATCTACATTAATTCGCCAACGAGCCATCCCCGGCCTTCTGCGAGTTCTATCCCGAGTCTCCCCGCTGCGGTCGCCACGACGACCCTGCCTCTGTCGCTTCCCCCCCCGTTGCCCTCGCGGGTCACAATGACCCTGCCTGTGTCGTCTTCCTCGCCATCCCCGGAACTCCGCGAGTTCGATCCCTCTGTCGCCTTCCCCCGCCTTCCCCCGTCGTCGCACATGTCGTCCACCCTCTTCACCGATACTCGGTGTACGGTCCCCTCTCCCCTCATTGCGCTCGAGCCCGTGGCTCCCCGCGTTCCGAACACCTGACGCGCAAACCCCATTTATCCCAGCCGAAACTTGGTGTGCAATCTCCCTCTGTCCTCACCGATACTCGGTGTACAGACCCCTCCCTCCTCACCGATACACGGTGTACAGACCCCTCCCTCCTCACCCACACTCGGTGTACAGACCCCTCCCTCCTCACCACGCTCGAGCCCAGGGCTCCCCGCGTTCCGAACCCCTGACGTGCAAACTCCATTTATCCTAGCCGAGACTCGGTGTACAATCTCCCTCTGTCCTCGCCGATACATGGTGTACAGACCCCACCCTCCTCACCGATACTCGGTGTACGGACCCCTCTCACATCACCAACACTTGGTGTACAGACCCCTCCCTCCTCACCGATACACGGTGTACGGACCCCTTCTCACATCACCAACACTTGGTGTACCAGACCCCTCCCTCCTCACCCGGATACACGGTGTACGGTCCCCTCACTCCTCACCCACACTCGGTGTACGCGTCCCCTCCCTCCTCACCCCACACCTGGTGTACGGACCCCCCCTCTCCACATCACCAACACTTGTTGTACAGACCCCTCCCTCCTCACCGATACACGGTGTACGGGTCCCTCACTCCTCACCCACACTCAAGTGTACGGTCCCCTCTCCCCTCCCCGCGTTTCGAACCCCTTGCCGTCGCAATCCCCATTTATACCAGCCGAAACTCGGAAGCACCAATCTCTCATCTTGTCCCTCGGGCGACACTCAGTGTTACAGACCCTCCCCTCCTCACCCACACTTGGTGTATGGTCCTTCACACCTCACCAACACCTCGGTGTAAAGACCCCCCTCCCTCCTAACCAATACACGGTGTCGATCCCCTCCCTCCTCACCGCGCTCGAGCCTGTGGACTCCCCGCGTTCCAAACAGCTGCCGTGCAATCCCCATTTATCCTAGCCGAGACTCGGTGTGTAATCTCCCTCTGTCCTCACCCACACTCAGTGTAATCTTGCCCATGCCCAGCAAGCTGGCAAAGTACGCGATGAAGTTGTGGGTGGCATGCGACGCCAGGTCCAGCTACGCGTGGAGGATGCAAGTCTACACCGGAAAGCCGAGCGGCAGAGGCTCAGAGAAGAACCAGGGCATGCGGTTTGTGCTTGATGTCACCAAGGGACTGGGGGGTCGCAACGTCACGTGTGACAATTTCTTCACCTCGTACGAACTCGCACAGCAGCTCCTCAGGAGGAACATCACCATGGTGGGCACCGTGCGCAAGAACAAGCCCGAGCAGCCCCCTGCGCTGATCGTGACCAAGGACAGGGCTGTCTTCTCGTTCTAGTTTGCCTTCAAGTCCAGCGCCGCCCTGGTCTCCTACCTGCCCAAGAAGAACAGGAACGTGCTGCTCTTGAGCACGCTGCACGCCGAGGCCGAGGTCAGCCAGCAGCAGGACAGGAAGCCGGCTATCATCCTAGACTACAACCGCAACAAAGGCGGCATGGATAACCTGGACAAGGTGATCGGAACGTATAGCTGCAGGCGGATGACTGCGCGCTGGCCCCTGGTCATCTTCCACAAAATCGTCGACGTATCGTCGTACAACGCCTTTTGTCATATGGCGGGAGACGCACCCCTCCTGGATGCCTAGCAAGCGGAACAAGAGGATGGTGTTCCTGGAGAAGCTGGGAAAGGCGCTCCTGACTCCGTTCATCGAAGCCAGGGGGCATCTCCCCGGCACAGAGGCGTCCGCGGCAGCGGTGAAGGCTGTTCGAATGGCTACATCCGGATCCCATGATCGACCGCAGGATCAGAGCCCCGTGGTGACCCCGGCCGCCAGCAAGACGAAGTGGTGTCAGGTGTGCCCGCCGAAGAAGGACAGTAAGATACACACCGTGTGCTTCCGGTGTAACAAATACGTGTGCAAAGGCTGCGCGCTGACATATTGCCCAACGTGCGCCAACGGGGGGGCTCGGTGAAGACGGGGGTCAGTCTGACCCGGAGGGCACGGAGTGTATACGCCGCGCGAGGACAATGGGAAGGTTAAAAGATTGAGACAGAGTTACCGCCCTGCTTTAGTATTTAGTAGCTTGCAACTGGATCTACCTCAGAACATTTCTAATTGTTATTGTAAGACATTGTATGCTGCTGACAGAATGGCAGAAGCTTTTGTCAGTCGGTGCAACATGCAGCTCACCACAGCCATCCTCGTCCTCGCCTTGTGGGCAGTCTGGATGATAATCACACTTTAAAGTCTCCAGAATACAAACTGTTCCAGCGGAGCGCCAACAGAAAAACTCATTATCCTGCAACACCAAAGAAAGAGAAACAGCAGCTCGAGATTATTTTCAACAGGTTTACCGATTTGTTTTATGAATTACTTTATGTTTCACAGAATGATCTTATTATTACTACTTTGCAGAAGTCTACCTGACAGGGGAGGGTAGGTGCATTTGAGGTTGAGGTAGGTGGGGCGGAGGTGGGTGATGTGTCAGGTAATTTGTTGTTGTCAGGGTCAAATTCACACTCCCTGGAGAAAGAGATGTCGTCCAGCGCAACCTGCCCTCTGCGACCGTCACCTCGCTCATATCTGAAGACAATCTGAAAAGGAGGCAATCTTTAAAAAACTAATTCTGACCTCGTGGAGCTGAAAATATTGCTATTTTTAAACATTAACTTAAAACCCATCTATGAAGTCTGGCTTTCATGTAGTGTTTTATAATGTTGTAGTTTAATTATTTTGTATTATCTCTCTCTATCTGTCTGTCTGTCTGTCTGTCTGTCTGTCTGTCTCTCTCTCTTTGTCTGTCTGTCTCTCTGTCTCTCTCTCTGTCTCTCTCTCTCTCTTTGTCTGTCTATCTGTCTGTCTGTCTGTCTGTCTGTCTGTCTGTCTGTCTGTCTGTCTGTCTCTCTTTGTCTGTCTCTCTTTGTCTGTCTGTCTGCCTGTATCTCTGTCTCTCTGTCTTTGTCTGTCTGTCTGCCTGTCTCTCTCTCTTTGTCTGTCTGCCTGTCTCTCTCTCTTTGTCTGTCTCTTTCTCTTTGTCTGTCTGTCTGTCTGTCTGTCTGTCTGTATGTATGTCTCTCTCTCTCTCTCTCTCTTTGTCTGTCTGTCTGTATGTATGTCTCTCTCTCTCTCTCTCTCTCTCTCTCTCTCTCTCTCTCTCTCTCTCTCTTTGTCTGTCTATCTGCCTGTCTGTCTGTCTGTCTGTCTGTCTGTCTGTCTGTCTCTCTCTCTCTCTCTCTCTCTCTCTCTCTCTCTCTCTCTCTCTCTCTCTCTCTCTCTCTCAGTCTCTCAGTCTGTCTGTCTCCCTCTCATGTCCTCATTTGACCCACCGTTCATATTAAAATATTGATCAGAGGAGCTATAAATAATCTTCCTTGTGTTATCCTATGAGAGAGTAACAATCTGATAACATTTTCATAAATGAGGCCTTGGTTGACTGAACCTCTCACCTGTCTTTAAACGAACTGTCTGTGTCCTCACTGACCTTGCTATTAACTGAGGAGGAGAACGTGACCTCTGCTCTCTGCCAGCTGTAGCTCTGGGAGTTTCCCCTGAGCCATAACACAGCGTCGTCACTACCAGACCGTAGCGTCCTGGACTGTGCTGTCAGTCTGGCTGTAGCTTCGCCCAGGCTGAAGAAGAAGAATCTCACCTACATGGATACAATAAGAGTCATCACACTGACCATTAATCAATTGCTTTCATCTAACTAGACTAAACAGTTTTATGAACTGCGATCAACCTGCAGGGGTGGTTAATCATTTACTGTAGATCAAAGATAAGCATGAGATAATAAAACACACAAACACAGAGCAGCACATTCTTACTGTAATATATTCAGGGGCATTTAGAACATTTTATTTGTGCTGTGTCAGATGGTAAATGGACTTTTATAAAGCGCTTTTCTAATCTTTGCGATCACTCAAAGTGCTTTACAAGACATGTCAGCATTCACACACATTCATACAGAGTCAGAGGCCACCATACAAGGTGCACATCAGCTCGTCAGTAGTGATAAACATTCACACACACTCACACACACCGTTTGCCATCGGGAGCAATTTGGAATTTGGAGGGCTGGGGATCGAACCACCGACCTCCTGAGAGGTCCTGCTACATGCACCTGTGTATACTCACCGTGCAGTTGGAGCTGGGTCGTAAAGTTTTGGAGAGAATCTCTGATGTCTGACCCTTCTCACTCAGGTTAGTCCCAGGGATGACAAAGTGACCTGTGTAATGAAATACAAATAATACAATGGATAGTTAAAGCATTACTGATTACAGAAGAAAATTAATTAAAGGTCATTAAACACCTACAGTTGTCCAGAGTTAAGACTCATGAGGATTACCTCAAAGCCAAGCAGCTCAGAGAGTCAAGTACCTGCAGCAGAGTTTTGAGTGTGATCCCTGGGAGGCCCATGTTTGGACCACGCTTCCTGTCCGTTGTGATGCGTCCATTCGGCTCCAGCTGCGTCCACATCACTTTGCGCCCAGAAACACAGGCCTTGTTCAAAGCTGCAGCGCTCCACAACGCCTTGTTGCTCTAGAACCAGAAGCTGTTTCAGTCATTTTTGCTTTAAAAATGACTGAAACAATTCTAAAAACAGCTTCCAATTGATTTTTTGTCCATCGATTAATTGACATTGACATTTTTTGCAGCTCTATGAATGTGTAACAGGGCCTGTATGACTTGATGTAAATGCATTTACCGTAGCAGTGCATTCAGTATTTCAAACATATTTCTGAACCCTTCTCACCACAGTTGTTCTCATCAGATCGGTCTCCACAGTCATCGCTGAAGTCACACACTTGGTTGTGCTCCACACACACTCTGTTGTTGCATACGAACATATTCTCTGGACACGAAGGCTGGGGCTCTGAGAAGGAAAACAAAAAAATATTTAATGAATGTAAATCAGCTTGAAAAAAAGATGGCAGTTGAAATAAAGTGAGTGTGCAGGTAGAACAGGCAGCCCACCAGGCAGGGTGCAGTTGGTGAAATCTATGTCATCAATGGCAATGTGTCCAGGCCTGTTGAAGGCCCTGGAGGCTTCGAACAGGATGGTGAAGTCCTGAGGGATTCGACCAACAGTAACCTCGCCGTGATGCCACACATCTTCATGGTTACCAGACAGCCACCACAGAGCGGAGGTCCTGGAGCCCTCCTTTAGCAGCACATTCAGCTCCTTTACGTCTGTAACAACGTAAAGAGTTAAAGTCACTACAAGGAGTTTTTAACTGGTTATGAAGCTGGCTCTATTTAACACCAATGCCTCTACATTTTATTTTTTACATTACATTGTGTGGTTGTGGCTGATACTGGAGCAGGATCAGCAAATAAAGAGGAGAAAATAATTGCAGAAAAGCTAAAAGGGACAGTGATAGAGCACGGGGTGAAAGCAAGAGTCACCCATGGTCAGTCATTCAACATTGGAGAGAAAAGGATTCAAAACCGATCTTGAATTGGCCCCCCTACCTCCTAGACTGGTATGAAATATGTCTATTTTTCTTCTTGATGGGGTTTGTTTCACATCAATATATGAATTTACGTTTGTGGCTCAAACCCTTTGGCCAACATTTGTTGAATGTAACCAATGTTAGCTAGCGTTAGCACCGCAAAGCTTTCTGTGATTATGAGCATAATGAAGAAGCATTGAAGCATTACCAGTAGTTTGTATAAAGTTAAGAGCCAAGGACACTGAAATGATTAAGTCATAAAAGTTTATGACCAGGCTTTGCCTGCTTTGATTGCCTAGCCTGTCTTTTGGTGAGGTAAGCATTGGAAGGCTATGCTACAAACGGCCGGGGAATAAAAGTGAAAAAGAGTATTGAAATTGAGTTACGTCTTTCTTTCACCTGCTTCCAAACGTTAGTTAGTTCAAGATCTTTACGACACAAGGCGGGGAACACTACCACTTTTGTCCACAGGGGGCACCATAATCAACACAAAATGAACGTTCCTTGTAGTTCAAAGGCAAAACATACCCTCTCCATACATGTTGTAGTAGAAGTGAAGTGTGCAAGAGACGCTGGCCTGTTTCATGGTGGGACTCTGCACGGCAGCAGGTCTCATTGCATCTCCCTGGTCAAGCTCCACTGCCATGTACCAGCCTGGAATAAACAGATAAGAAGCCGGGAGAACCCAAAGCATTAACCTTTATTCTTTCTTCAGTCTATAAAACCATGGCAGTAGAAATTATGAAGCAGTGGTAGATCTACAAAATTATGAAGAAACGTGGTGGAAGAATGTTTTTTTTTAGGAAAATCCTACTCATTGCGCCTTTAAACATAATAAATATCCTTAATTTTCTGTTTAAATTGAGTTTAGTAAGTAATGCAGGCAGTGATAAGATGCTTTCATGTTGTTTTTCTTGTTTTGGGGGACTGATTATTTATCTTTATCATGGAAATGTGAATTTCAGAGGTTTAGGCAGTATATGGAAAATATGGTGGTGCTAAATTTCCATTGTATTTTAGGTGTGATGGAAGTTCACCAAACAGAAAAATTCAGTAATAAATATCTAAAGTGTAGATTTTATGTTTAGCATAAGCATTAAAATCAGGGAATCCAAGTCAGAGCAAAAAGAGGATGGGGATGTAGAAACTGTGGCTAAAACTACAGCCAACCTTGCAACCATAAATATTGTAAAAGGGGAAACGTATCAGCTTATTCAGCTTCTTTTACCGTTGTAATAAACTTTGAAATATAATACCCAAAACATCTTTTTGCAACTAGAAATGTATGATAAATAAACACATTAGATCCTGTTGCTTTCTTCTTTGGGGGTTTGTAACTGTGAAGGGTAATTTGATTAATATTTGTCCACATGTATACACGGATTATGCTTTTGTATTGACTTTGTATGTATTTATTCCAGTGGAGCAACAACAACTCTGGTAACTTCTTTGCTCTGACTTTTATTGCTGTTAGTGGCCTCGAGACTGGATCCAGACGCAGATAACCTACATGCAGTGTAAGAGGGGTTAGTGTGTGGCCTTACCCAGTTCAGTGCCCACTGTGTTGTCCACAAAGGGTCCAGTGTTCCCAGTACCATTCCTTCTTCTCATCCACTGATACTGGCCAGCACTGGTGTCCTCCCAGCCACATGTGCCATTTTCAAATGAGCAACCCACAAATCCCAAACTTGTTTCATTAACTATAAGAAAAAGAAAATGGTTGTGTTTATTTCTTATTTAATTATCATCGAACATATTTCAGTAAAAGTGCACTCCATCTTCCCTGGAAGATGAAAAATGGTGAGTCACCACAACAACGAGAGGTCCGTAAGCTAACAGTCTTTAATGTGAACAACAAATATGAGGCTGATGTTTTCCATGTAAGATTAACCAAGGACAGACAGATACAAACCCCCCAGGATTACACCTGGCGGTTATAATAAAAATAAATATAAATAAAAAACAATATCAGTACCTTGACAAAGGCCTGGTGTGACACTGATGTCATCGATGGCAATGAATCCTCTGTTGTTCGTCTCTGCTTTGATCAGCAGCTGAACATGAGGTCGTTGGGGAAATCAGTTAAAATGATTATTAAAATAAAATATCCAGTCTTTCTCTTGTTATTGTTGTTATTATTAATATTATTATTACTATTATTATTATTACTACTACTATTTCTACTACCTCTAAGCCTCTTTGGGATTACCTGGAAAGGTTGCTTGCTGTCTACAGACTGAGAGAACCTGGTCCAGCCGTGTCCACTGCTGGTACTGTTGAACATCAGATCATCCTCCGAAGACCCTGAACGCATGAACACCTTCAACGTCCCCGAGTCACTGACAAACAACAGACAAAGTTGTTTTTGTGTGATATGTAATAACAGCTCCAGTCAAGTATTTATCATTTCATCTTTCATGTTGTTTCATTTGGGATCATTTGACTTTACATATGCATACATGTGATCCTATTTTCAGGTTGTTTGTTGTTTGTTTTGTTTGTTTTGGTTCTGAATTGGCTCGAGGTCTTATTACACAGATCTGTGTAAAGAGTGAACTCTGCCACAGAATATTCTTAGTCTTGCACAAAGTTGCGGAGGCAGGTGATTCATGTCTAAATGACATTTGTGCACACTTTTTGAGGAAGTCAATGAGGAAACTAAACAGGATAAAGTGCATCCTCCGCATTGTCACATACTGTATAGAGTGAAAGGGTGGTGGTGTGTTATGTTCTTTTGCTGACCTGCTGTCCATATGGTACCATAAGGTGAGACAGGAGGCGGTGTCTCTCAGTGGGATCCATTCTGACAACACCTGCGCTACACTGCTCTGGCTCTGGTGCAGTGAAGAGCTCAACAAGAACTGACCTAAATGCAAAGATACGAATCAAAATAAGAAGATAGTGCAAAAACATCTGCATTACTTATTGGACCATAACTGGCCAATCATTTAAATGTTCGGGCTGGTGTCTCATCAGCGACTTACCTTCAGTGCAAACTATCAGCAATGATTGCTTCTCTGTTTGAACTATTCAAACTCTGAGTGCAGCGAGATAAATGTTAGTTAGAGAGAGATGATCATTTGTAATGATTTTGAAGTCTTCTCAGTTTTGACATGCAGACAAAAGGAAATCGTTTGTGGGGCAGGACAAATGTAATGTCAGCAACAGGACATAAGTCAGAGATAAAAAGAGAAGTAAATAAGTAACAGACTGTCAGTTAAACAGCCGCTAAAGTGACTCCCATTAATCATAGATTGCAACATTGCCAGTTGTTGAGTTTAATTAGTCAGCTAACTTTTATTTCCTGACATTTAGAAACGTTAAAATGTGACAATACCAACAGATTCACTACATTTCCTGCTGAGACTTTCTCGGGTAATTTAAGGACTTTTTGGTTTGTTTGTTTGTCTGGAAAGATCATTTTACTGGGGCTCAGAATTAAATACTGGGAATATGCTATCCCATAGCTATTATATTGTGCAATCAACATGCACAAACTGTGTCTATCGTATATTGTCTATTGCCCCTTAAAGGTACATGAAAGGTCGTACCCTCTGGCGTCTGAATGGTGTGGTCAGTCGGCGGACCCTGGAAGCCTCCACTGGCCAGCACCCAATCATGTCCATCTTCTTTGGGGATGTTGACCCAGGTGCACTGTCCGGACTCGAAGTCACAGCTTCCCGGAGGACTGCAGGCCCCATCCCTCACAGAAATATCATCTAACTTCACCGTAGAGTTGGTGCCTGGCACATGGACGGCCTTAAACAACACCTGGGGAAGGACATGAGCTGTTTTAGGAAGGTAGACTTACAGGAATGACTGAAAAAATTAAATACATTTATGCATTTTCAGGACGCAAAGTGTGTGAGAAAAGGAGTATTTGTAAAAAAAAAAAAACGGCTTACGCGGAGTTTTGTAGGGGAGGACACAGTGACCTCTGCCACCTCCCAGCCTAAAGAGGGAGCTCCAGAATCGTTGCCAAAGTGCATGACCCGACTCCCCGCTCCTCTGCACATGCACGGCTAAGGGATATTAGAAGACCCGACAGGAATCCAGTACCTGAACAAATACAGCAGATACACAAACATTAAAATCTGCATCAGACAACAGTGTATAAATGTGTGTGATGGCAGCACTGGACCCACCAGAAGCGCACACATATCTCTGCAGCCGAGGTGAACTCAGGTGTGAGCAGCTGAACTACTTCAGCCTGTGTAGAGGTTGATGGCATCACCGTCATGTAGAAACCTACAGCAAAGAGAGAGGTTGCTCTGTTTCTTTAATACGATATATATATATATATATATACTATACCGCACTGTTACTCACAGTGTTTCTGTGAGCTAAATGCTAATGTCAGCATGCTAACATGCAGTTATAATGATTACCAAGTTCATCAACTTAGTTTAGCGTGTTAAACACAGAACATTAAACACATGAACAGTGAAGGCTGATGGGAAATAGTGGTTGAGACATTTCACTTTGTAGATCTTTAAGCCAGCCGCTCTCGTGTCTACAAATCCATTTATACTTTAACTGGTCTTTTTCGTAGGTTTTAGCAAACACTGCATACTCTAAATCAGAGGTTCCAAGCAGATCACTGAAATCATCCCTTCCCAGACTCAGGGGGTAAAACTGCCCAGTATTTCAGAATATATAATATTGTTTCCCCCTTGTTTCTTATCTTGGTAATCATCTTGCAAACCCTCAGAATTGTATTCTAACCAAACCTCCAATATTATCCGATTCCCAGGTTGGGGAACTACTTCTCAAACACATAACTTTCAAAATGATAACCTTCATCTAGTTGTGGGGAGACTTTTCTCACCACATATGCATGAAGGTTTCTACTCACCATTTTCAGTTCCATAGTTGTGATCCACCTCATGTTCTGTTCCTCTCTTGCGATCCCATCGACCCGTATGACTGACATCGTTCTCAAAGCCACACCAACCGGAATCAAACCCACACGCATCTAACATTTTGTAAAAAAGGGGGAAAAGTTTGAATAATCTCTGTATGTTTTGACTTCCTGAGAACATGACGGTGGTTTGTGTTTATGTACTCTGATTACTGCAGGCCCCCTCCTTCACTGTAATGTCATCAATGGCAATGAATCCTTGACTGTTGGTGTTTCTATGTCCGTTGAACATCACCTGTGGATGAAGGAGAAACACGTATTGCATTTAACATAAGGAAAAGAAACATTGTTCTGGCTTCATTACTAATATGAATATGTGGTTGAGTTCAATTTTACCCGTGTTGTATTGTTCATGTTGATGGTTACTTGTGCGTTAATCCACTGTGAATTCTGGGTCCCTCTGCGAGTCCAGGCTAACAGTTGAGAGGATTTCTAGAACAAAGCAAGTTGTTATAGCTCAAAAGTGATGACGCCTGTAACAGAAGGTTTGAAGTAACACTAGCAAGGCTACATACCGTCACAACCAGCAGGTCCAGGGTGGACACTGAAGGTCCGAGCATGAAGTACCAGAATCCAACACAGATGTGTGATTCAACGTCAATGACAGGAACAGAGACAGCTGCTCTCTCCCCATCCTTAGATCCAGATCCATTTAACAGTAAGAAGGAACCTTTATGGACAAAGAGCATTTATTTTATTTTATTTAATACTAAGGTGAAACTATGTCACAAAGGCAAATCTGTGAAACATTAGTGACATGGATTTGTATAGTATACATATTTCCATTCCTTTTCGCTTTTCTTAATTGTTGTCTTATTGTTTTGAATCACTGTGTGTAGCTGTTGTTTGACTATGCCTGTATTAGACGGTGGCATTATGTGTTTGTATTTCTGAAAAGCCTCACTAGGGACGAGGTCTGTAAATTAGCAATAGCTAGAAGACGTACACTGCATTGGTTGCACTTTATTTAATAAAACACTTACGGACAAACTATGTGCCAAATCAGCAATAAAAAACTGTAATATCAATAATTTTAGTCTATACAAAGTCAGAAAACTTTGCATTTTCTAAGAACCAAAGGCAATGTCTTTACACAATACTCTACAAACTGTCCACAACAGAATCGTCACATTCGAGGAAGTGGAATTTTCTTTCTTTTTTCCTTGAGAAATTACTGAAACAATGATTCTATTCAATTGTTCTCCACAGCTCCTCCTTGGCTACATATGTTTTCATGTCAGGTTCCTTACTAAATACTCTGAGTGTTGGCGATTATATCGTCTATATTCAATACCTTGATTATTTCCAACAGTATGATCGTACTGAGGTCCATCCCATGGCTCGTCCACTTGTTGTCCACTGCTGAGGGTCCAGTCCACATCGTCACTGACGTCCTGGACCCAACGACACAGACCTGTTTTTACAAGAAATCATCTCAGGATACTTCATTTGTAACATAAGTAATGGGATAGACAATAGAATATTCACTTAAAAGTATGCAAACATCCAAAAGGCCTCAAATAAACTTCAATGGAGAGCTTAAAAATCTTAAATGTTGACCTTGTTACTTTATGATATGATGTAGGGGTGTCACAATATACCGATATTGACGATAACCGTGATATTTAAAAAGTGAAATATTGATATAATGTTAATAATACACAAAACGCACAATAAACAAAGTTATAGATGAATTACATTTGTAGCATTATCGTTGTTGTTTTTCAAACTTTCTATACATATCTTGATAAAATCATTAGCATGAATTCTTTTGGCCACGACAATCGTGAAGTGAAATATATGATATATGATATTGTGACAGCCCTAATGACGATATGAGTCACCTTGTTCAAAGCTGCAGTCCATGGCGGAGGCAGGAGCGGTGGGGGTGGTGCTGGGGCTTGGAGTGGTGGTTGGGATAATGTCATCACAAAACCTGCCCCTGATGATGTGAACGTCGTCCAGGGCAAAGCATCCGCACAGGGTGCTGAGACAACTAGCTTGTAAAATAATCTGTGATGAAGAATAATATTTATTTCAGAAATAATTTTGTTTTTACCTCATGAAAAGTTATCCGGGTTTATTATGGAATGATATACATTACAGTTAATTTAGCTGACCTCACCTGGTGAAGCCCTGATGCGTTGTAATCCACCCTGTCTTGGATCCACGTCTCATTCATATATCCATTTGTATCCCACACAGGACGCAGCCCAGCGGTCTCATTCACTAACACTGTCAGTGTAATCCACGAGGGTCCTGGAAGCACCAAAACACAAAGATAAGAATGAATCATGATCATCATCAAAAACAAGCATGGACCACTTGTTGCCTTCTCTATCCTCTCTTTCCAACCTGTAGAATATAACATGAACACTGATGTCGTCATGTTTCGCACTCCAGGTCAAGAAAAACCTGCTATTTTTTTGGTTACAGCTGTGAACCAACTTTCCGGGTACCAAACCAATTCATTTTCGGTCAAAATGCTCCGAGCGGTTCAAGATTGGATGCGGGAACCGGAACTTGTTCCATATTGGTGGAAGAGGGATCAGTATCTTTTTTAAAAGCCCGAAAAATAATCTAAAGAAAAGACTGTACTCACTATCGTTTGACCAACCGTCGGTATAGTGCCAAATCTCCAGGCAAGCTCGATCCACTCCTTCCATCGTCTCACTCTCCAGTTGAGCAGTTTTGTGTATATCAGACATGAAGAATGCAAAGTGGCCTGTCAAGAGAACAAAAACAACATAAAATATCCAAGAGAATCATCTCCTAACTGTGTCAGATTCAGATCATGGTTGTATAATATACTTTAAAGCTCGACTGACAATCTTTGCAAAATTGAAAAGATCAGGTTGCAGAAAAGAGTGAGGTGCCTAAATGAACATTGAAACAGCTTTTTGCTCGCTATAATCATTCTTCCTGTTCATACTGGCCATGGGACAACATCTACAGTCCTTGTTCTGTGCGAAAACATATATAAAAGTTGATAAAAGGCTGCATCAGTCTGCGTTAGATGAATCCTGATGGATTCATGTTAGTGTGACATTGATTCTTTATGTCAGTAATCCTCCACCAAAGCTCAACGAGGAAACACTGTTCATGGGGAAGACAAAGACGGAATTTCATCCCAATAAGACTGTAACTATCAAACTCAGACAGCTGTGGCCTCATATACAGAAGGAGGACTGCATCACTTACATTGAAAGCACATTAGTGAAGAGACAGGAGGGACGATTACAGCAAATACAACCTGAGTTCATATCGTTCATTTCAGACGGACTTTGTGCAACCCTCCTTTAAGCTAAAGTAATCACAGTTTCCCTGTTTCCTTTGTCTCAAGTTTTGTGAAATGCCATGATCCAGATGATGCAGCTAGGTAAAGTATGTGTGTGGTGACTTACCCAAAGCAGAATTTGTGGAGTGGTCCCTTTTTGGAATAAATTGTAAATGTTTGCTGCTCGCTGAGAGCCAGTCCCAGTCCACCCCGGACTCTGCTGGACGATTGTTCACCCAACCACAGAGGTCCATTTCAAAGTCACAAAATCCTGCAAGGGTTAACACAGATACAAATACGGTATGTAACCACACATGCAATTAGACCCCCCCCCCCCCGCCCCATACCACCCCCTAACACATTTACACTCATGGTCACTAACCTGCCGGGGGACAGGCGCCATTCAGGACAATTAGGTCGTCAATGGCGATATCTCTCCTCCGTTCATCCCCAACCACCGCTTCAAAAACCACCTGTCACTCAGACACAATGGATTGTAGTTTATAATATAATCTGTGTTATTTCCACATAGCTTTGTATTTGACACACTATGACTGAGGCTTCAGGCTTCAGAAAGGCTGAGTGTCCTGATCTACACCTACTGGATACACTTAAAGAACAGGCTCTTCAAGTCAATCTTAAAACAATACGCACATGACATCATGTACGTTAAATGTGTTATTAAGCATCAGTCCTCTTGTCCATCGAGATTTATTTCTAAAGCGATTTCAGTGTTGTCATTTTACGGCGTTATTGTCTTTTTAGTACCAAATGTCTTCTTTGTGTTTCCTTGTTGAGCTGAGAAATAGATTTTAAAAAAGAGAGAATTTCATAATACAAAGATTGTCATTTTGGAAGATACCAATTTGGTTTAGTGTAACTCTAAAGAATGAGGACTGTCCCCCGTCACTTACGCTGACATTGCTTTAAGAAAGGATCTCTCTGCAGTATGGACAGAAGGGAACAACTTAAATCGACCAACAGTAGTTTCATCGAACACAATATTGTTTCATGACTTGAAAGGATGTAAACCGTTAACGCCGTCGTTATTCCACTGCTATTGATTTGATGGAGCTTCACCTACAGCGTTGTTTAAATATAACTGTAAAAAATATTATTCCCACGTGAAAAATCCATGTGTGTGTGTTTATTGTAATGTCCAACCATCATCTGATAACTAACTACCTGATACGGGGCATTGGGACTGAGAAGCGTCACTCTTCCGTGCCTCCAGTGTTTCCCCTGATCTCCATTTCTGCTCCAGAGCTTGTCACTGTTGCCATCAAGGGAAACATGGAGTTCCCCGACTCCACTCCCCTCCATGTAATACCAGAACATTAGGCATTCCCCCTCAGCAGCGGTGGGCTCCATCACCGCAGTCATCATTGCGCCTCTGGACCCGACAGGGTGACTCCACAACGTGGCACTCAGGTAATAACCTACACAATGAGGGCGGAGTTATGCACATGCTGATTTGCGTGTCTTTGTATACGCAGGTAAGTTTGTGTATAAGTTGTTTTGTATCGCATGGGATCACGCAACGTTATCTACAATGATCCTCTAGTTCTGGCCTGATTTGAAAGATTAGCCAGGTGTGTGTGTGTATCTAAAGGAGTTGCAAACCTTTCTCTGTCCCCAGAGTGTGGTCTGAGGCTGGGCCTGAGGAGTTGGCTGGTTGGGACTCTCCGGTGATCCGGCTCCAGCTGAAGTTTGCGGACGGTTGTGGCAGCAGACCACAGAGGGAGCCCTGGAAGGTGCACTCTCTCTCAGCCGGACAGGAGTCAGTCTCACTGCTGTGCACCATTATGTTATCAATGGCTATGGTGCCTTGCGTACCACCGATCACAGCTTCTATAATAAACTGGAGAACAAAAGTGAAGTCGATGAGAAGTCAAACCAAATTTATGGAAAGTGCCGTGAAGCTAACTCTTTATTAGACATCAATAAGAATAGAAAGAAAACACAAATATTAGTTGTAGGAGGAAATAAATAGTAATAGTAATAATAATAGGAAATACATTTGCACAATTAAATTCTTGGATATCTTCAAACACGTCTTAATAACGGCTCTTTATGATACAGCTCTTCACAGGAAATAAAATGTCTTGCCATTCTAAATAATGCTCTTAAAGCTTCTTTGTTATGATCAGCAGATGAGTATATATAAAAATATATAATAATAATAATCATAATAATAATAATAATAATAATAGTAATAATAATAATAATAATAATAATAATAATAATAATAATAATAATAATACTACTAAAACAAATAAATAATAATAATAATAGTAATAATAATAATAATACAAATAATAGTAATAATAATAATAGTAATAATCATAATAATAATCATAATAATCATAATAATAATAATAATAATAATAATAGTAATAATAATAATCAGAATAATAGTAATAATAATAATAATAATAATAATAATAGTAATAATAATAATATTCATAATAACAATAATAATAATAGTAATAATAATCATAACAATAATAATACCTGTATTGGTTTGGTACTGTTGAAGGTAAGATCTGCAAATCTCCATTTGTTTCCCTGGGTGCCACTTCTCATCCACACAACTGTCTCCGCTTCACCAGAACTCCTTGTAATGAACTTCAATGAACCTGATAATAATTAGAGATGATCTGAATTGTATGAATCTGGGAAGTAGCTTTTATTTCTGTTTATACCTCTGGATTTATTCATATTTAACTGAATTGAGGTGAGGCACGTACCGATGCTGCTGCCAAATATGTGGTACCAGAAGCTCACACATATAACTTGACGTGCAGGTCGAGGGAAGCTGATGAGTCTGGCTGCTGATGAGATGTTCAGGTTGTATTTAGAAGTTATGAGCATGACTGCGGAGCAAGAAAGAACAAACAAGTAAAAATTAATAATGCATTTACTAAATCATCAAGTACTCAGTGTGCATAAAACTCCAACCATATGTATTGGAAAATCAAAATGCGCTTAGACTTTTACGTACAAGCATGTGTACGTCAATGTAGCTGTAATGCTGTATTAGCTGTCATCTCTTAAAAACTGTCAAGTTTGCAGCAAATTTAAAGTAATCCGGTAGCCCGTTCCAGGACATTCACAGAAAGAAAAATAACTGCTCTGGTGAATCTGCTGACGTTTTGTTATCTCCAATGTATTTGCAGAAATGGTGAGCAGGTCCAATTAAACACAAGCAGGCAACCTCCCTGGACCCCTAGGCCTTTAGGGAGCCACGTAAGCTCCAGGTTCACTGCAACTAGACTGCAGAAATGTAACTCTAAGCACCACTTAAGCACATTATAAACTGAAATGATATCAACACTTGCATTTTTATATTACCACAAGCCTTATAAAGCAACCTTAAGTTAAAATAAAGTTTTAAAGCCTCTATTATTTGAATTTATATTATGCTTACAAGGTGCATTTTTCTCAAATATGCTTAATCTAGATGCCACTAAGTAATTGCTAAAAAACAAACAAGTTTACAGCCAGTAGGATACTCACCCTTCCCCTTTGGTTCTTCATTGTGTGCCTTCCTTTTCCACATAAGGCTGGCAGTGTGGTCGTGGTACCATGAACAGGTGTCCTCTTCGAAATCACATGAGAGTTGGTCTGATCCCGCGGGGACATCTCCCTCTGCACAGTTCTCAAATCTGATATCATCCAACATAACGTCAACGGCTTCCATAAATGGAGGTTCGAATGAAAGCAGCAGCTGTAGAAAGAGAAGGACTTTGCTCTACATTCATTCGGAAACTCTATATTCAAAATGATCAAGGAAGAAACAGATTACTATAGCAAGATGAAATAAAAGAATTACAAAGGGGAAAAATTAACCGTGGGCCTCTACCGCACTTTGAGCACACTTCAAGTACAAAGCACCTGGCAGACTTTACCAACGTGGCAGCATCATTTAGCCTTGAACCCTAAAAGTCAACGAGTACATCCAATTTCTGAGTCCCATATATCTAGCAGAGATTACATGATAATATAATTAATCCTATTGATCACCAGAGGAACATATGAAAACAGGAAACAGTGCTGATAAAGATACAATAACATTTAGAGGTACAATAAAGATAATGACATAATAAAAAGAGCTGCACCGAGAATCTAAATGATATTAAAGCTAGAGTGTGTACACAATAAGTAAGTAGTAAAGGTAGACGACTAAAGGTAGCAGGGAAGGCCTAATGTTTTTCTTTGGCTTACTCCTATTTGGCAGATAATCATGCTCAAAGTTTTGTAACTACAGTTCCCATAATGCTTTGAGGATGTAAAGATGAAATGTAATGTTGCCAGTATTTGCTTACATTTTGGCACCATTAAAAGTATGCCCAATCAGCTGTTACAGGAGCAGTTCCCATTTGCAATGTACTCATGGACTCATGAACTTTCACTGGATTACTTTGATGCTGAAGAAAACGTAAACATGTGATTATTCTCAGGAAGGTTCTACAGTCGTAAGAAGCATCTTTCTTTCCTGTGATTTCTAAGCAGATTTATGGACGAAAGGTTTTGATGGTTGTGTCTGTGAACAGCCTAAAAGCACACAGGATATGTCACTCACCTTGTATCCAGCTGGCTGGTTACCGATGAAAGTTGTGGCATTCTCCCAACCGTCTGTCTTACTTTTAGAAATATCCAGCAACTCTTCCTTCGTGGGACCTCTGATCATTGTTAATTTAAGGGATGATGATAGTGATGACTTATTGGAAATGTGGTACCAGAAGCTGAAACACATTGACAGTCAAATCACAAAAACAGGTAGCACATAGTATACGGCAAGAACAATTCAAGTGAAATAAGGTGTATGCATTGTCAGTCAAGGACATATATAGTTGTAAATCACATATCTTCAAAAAAAAAAGAAAGAAAGTTTGTTTTTAGTACCTGATCTGGCATCCCAGAGCTGCCAGGTTGTCAACAGAATACTCCAAATGATCAGGATCAAAACGAACTTCTTCTTTGCCAGCTACATACATGACATGTCCTGTATCCAGCAGACAAACATCCAATAATAAGATTATCTTGTAATCTAATCTAACACTTTTATCGCAGATTTAGAAAGTCACCGTGTCAATTAATTATCAACAAGTAATAACACAAATGAAATATGGCAGTAGTTTAATATTTACCATTGGGACTTCCTGTGCTATGGTCCAGTCCAGGTACTGAGGTGATGTTTGCCATCTGTCGTCTCCAGCGGTTGGAGCTTTCACTGCTGTTTCTCCAGCCACAGGTGTGCTGCTCAAAGTCACATGACCCTTAACAAGGAGAGGGGGGGGGGGGGGGTCAGAGTAAAAATGGAAAAGTATTCACAGATTTTAAGAAAGGTATTCTGGTTCTCAGTGTTGTGATGTTTATTCCGTTTTATTTTACAATTCTTTAAAATGTATTTCCTGGATTCTAAAGCAAAATGGTTAAGTGTCTTGTGTCCCTTGGTGACTTTTAGTCAGTGGTGGACACTGTGATCATTTAGTTACTTTGATGAATCAGATTCAGATTCTTAATATAACAATATTATCAACAAATAATGTATAATGTATTATTATAGGTTAAGATAAAAATGTTGCTAATGCTAACACTAGCTCCTCTTTTACCAGCTTCAACATTAAAGCGATTAACACGTTGATGCATCAAAAACTGTAATTCAATAATCTAATATTAGTCTGAAATGGGCCGTTGTACAGAATTAAAAGAAAGTAAAAGCTCTCAGTACTTCTTCCAGCACTGGAAAAGTTCAATTAGACTTGATTTGAAAAACTCTGTCAGCATACCACAAAACTCCTCGTCTGAGCCATTTTCACAATCCGCCTTAAAATCACAGACGAGTCCAGCAGAAAGACATCCTCCAGATGTGCAATTGAACTCCCCGTCAGGACAAGAGGACACAATGACCAACAATACTGTAAAGAAAAAATAGTTTTTATTACAAAGAGATAACAAGAAAATAATCTGAGGGGGGAAATGCAATGTCAAACACAGTTTATGAGCGACAGCTTCTCCCTCATCTTTACACCCCTTCTTTAACCAGCATGCTCAAACAATAATGTGCACTTCCTAGGGCTGGGCAATATGGAGAACATCAAATATCATGATATTTTTGACCAAATACCTCGATATCGATGTAGCGACGATAGTTATAGGGTTGACTTTTGGTGCTTTCACAAAATATTTACAGAATGAGATTTTCTGATAGATAATCACCAGTAATGTGGATGTAAATGCAAATAACAGAACAGTTTAAAAAGGACATGATTTACCTTTAATGCAAACTTCAACACCAGGAAAAGACAACACTCATGCCAAATTGCGATATTCAAAATCTAAGATGATCTGGTCTCATATCACAATATTGATAAAATATCAATATTATATTGCCCAGAAAAGATTATATTTAGCTATGAAGAAACTTACCTGAAAGCAGAACAAATACTTGCTTCATGTCTGGAGAAACATGACACATGGCAAGAAAATCCAGAGAAAAGAAAAGATCCTCAAAGCCTGATCATTACCCAGCTAACCCTCTGATTAACAGTTTATACAGTTTGTGACTGTATTACTGGAGCGCAACTTTTATTATAACAGTTGAGCTAAGGCTGTGAGTCCTTATCGTTAAACCCTTAAAGCTTAAAGTCCAGAGCATTCTCAGTATACTGCATTACATTTCCACTGCTTGTCTTTATGACCCTCCTTGCACTTCTCACTTCTATTACTTTAGCAAAGCAGAGCTATATTTATAACGACAAACAGTAATGTTGTATACTGGAGATCTTATGAATTTGTCACAAGTGCTTACATTAATATCTCGTTACCCTCACATTATCGTGTGATGATGACAACATTTACTGGATCTTATCTAATTTCCAACTGGGAGATAAAAGATATCTGGAAAATGAGTTTCAGTGAATGAGGTCAACGAGTTTTCTGCAAAACAGAGAGGGAAATGGCAATTCATTTTAACTTGGGTGATCAAGCATTAAACAGCTCTGGGAAGTACTACGGTAAGAACAGGCTCAAACCTTGACACAAAAATACTACAAACTTGAAGGGCGTTTGGACACTGCAGTCCTCTGTCAAGGCCAAACGCCCTATTTAGCAGTGTTAACGGAAAATCGCATCATTTAGATCTGTTCCAAAAAGTAATGGGTTCTTCCTTGGCCCATGTCACAACCTTCCACCAAGTTTCATGAAAATCGGGAGGGTAGTTTTCCCGTCACACTGGAAAACAGACAAACAAACCAGAAACCACCTCCTTGGCGGAGGTAACCAGTATTATCAGTTCAGGTTCAAGACAATGGAAACAGTATACACATTTGGTTAAATGTAAAGCCTCTGGAACACACAACAAGTTTCCACGTCCATCCCATAACCATCCAGCATGTCTTTCCTCTAAAGGGGCTGTAAACTGACTTGTCTCAAAGGTGTCAGGTCACACCTGTACGGTGTGCAGGCAGATGGCCGATAAAACTGATGATTGCATCATCTCAGCAGTCATGTAGAGACAATGTGGATAACTTTTATTTAACGTATTCACAGCTTCCATGCCACAAATACACATTTGGGGAGTATCATAAGTGAGTTTTGTTTTGCTCTTGGGGAGTAGCAGAGCTATGTTCCAGATCTTTTTTCCTTTGTATTGATCAGTTTCTGGTTTGGGTTGAAATGAGGTTACTTGTGGGTCTATTGTGGTTTTAAGTGTCGATCTGATGGAAGCCTCCAATCGTGAGCTTTAAGGTATTCGACAGTAGCGGTGAAAGTGAGTAATGCTATCAGCTGGCGAACACGTCTGTGGCGTCCTGAAGGTGACTGCCAAGCAGTCCACTTTTGATAAAAACTGCACTAGTCCTACTTGCAGGTCCTATAAAAACAATGCAGTCACAAAGGTTCATATTTCAGCACAGTCCTCCGCCCCAAAAAGGAGAATAACCAAAGAGGAAGTGAAAATACAAAATGCTATGATAGATGTTAAGGCATGGTTGGAGAACAAACCTCAACATCTGAATGCTTCTGCCCCAAAACAGGATATTGTGTTGCTACACTCAGGATGCACAATTTTTTCTCCTCATCAGCAACAGTGCAAAATCACTCTGCTCTAATAACCTCACGAGTAATCGTGTGCCTCCTGACAGCGATCTAGAGTCTAGAATATCAGAGAAATAGTGACTTTTAGTCCTGTTTTCATGCAACCGTACACTGTCGAAAAAGAAAAACTCACACGCTTATTGCTCAGGTCAGGGGTGTCAAACTCATTTTAGTTCAGGCGCCACATACAGCACAATTTGATCTCAAGTGGGCCGGACCAGTAACATCGTATAAATAACGACAACTCCAAATTCTTCCCTTCGTTTTAGTGCAAAAAAGTACATTCTGAAAATGTTCAAATATGATCTTTTTACAAAACATTATGAACAACCTGAAATATTGTGCCTCAGTGTCTCATTTACACGCGTGTATTACAACTTACAGATCACAGTGTGTCTTCAAAGGCACAAAACATTTTGTCACAGGTATCTGGAACAGTATTTTACTTTATGATCAAAACAACTCGTTTTTACACTTTGCAAAGTCGTCCCGCGGGCCGGATTGGACCCTCTGGTGGGCCGGTTTTGGCTCACGGGCCGCATGTTTGACACCCCTAGCTTAGGTGTTTTGATGTTGATGTTTACATACTCATCTTATTTTCTTTCGTTATTTATTATTATTTTGATAGCGCAGATACAATGGCTGCACACTTGTTTTTCTTCATCGTCATCGTGATGTCAGACTACAATACTGGACTTAGGGATTTTGTTTTGTGTTTGCATTTTGTGTTCAGTTCAATTTTTAATTTGTGCAATAAAAGAATATCGGAGCTAATGTCATACTTTCATACTAAGTATCCAGACAGTATGCATCAGTAATCTATAAAGATTAAAATAAATCCACATAGTTGTGCCTTCACTGAACACAGAACTATACGTAGCACTTCCTGCTCTACGCCTGCAAACCTATCATCTCTTTAAATGTTTACTCTCTTTCTTTATTGTTTCAAGGTATCCATGTCATCCCCATTTTACATAACAAATGCAATGAAAAGTCAGCTCATGCTAGTGAGAGAGTTGGCAGAGATCAGGTATGTGCATCAAAGTCTGCGAGGGTGGATGCTGCACTGGACCGTGATGAGTCATGTTAAGCATAAATCTCCTACGCATCATTTTCTACCAGGACAGGAAGTGAGTGGGGCCACTTTTTTGCCATTTCTGGAGTTTGACATCCGTGCAAGCAAGACAGTGTGTGTGTGTGTGTGTGCGTTTGTGTGTTTTTTGTGTATGTTGCCCCTACTTCCCTCCCAACCCCCCCCCTTTTTTACCAGTAGCAAAATGTTGAAATGTGCCAATCTGAAACATGACACTTCTCAATGAGAAGAAGGAAAAAAACTAAGTGTCAGTGGTATTAAGATTCCCTCCTTTTCATGTTCATGCTCATAAGTCTTCTGCTTGCAATGCGTGGACAATGTCTGCTGCTCTGAGACTTATCTGAAGAATGGTGACCCTGAGGATAACTCTAGCAGCCTTTGTGCTTTTCATCCAAACATCTGAATGTTCTATTAGAAATGGTACAGTATGCACTCGTCCTTCCTCATGCGACATATTCTGTATGTTCGGGCTTTTTAATGTCTGTGAGCTGTCAATATGTCATTTATAGATCAGCGATCTTCATACGTTTGTTTTACTGAATATTTGTTGCATTGAAGTGATTTACTAAAGGATGGTAGTCAATACTACTGCTTATACATTTTTTTGATTTTTAAATGCTTCAATCAGGGTTTGAAGAATGCTCTGAGTGCATCTCTACTAGTCATAGTTAAACAGATCCAATTTGGTAAAAATAAATAAAGTTCTTGCACTGACTGTGAAAGAACCAAGTAAATGCATGAGCACAAACATAATTAAAAGTTGTTTTCTTTTACATTTCTCTGCAGATTCGCCATTCACACTCAGTAACACGGCTTCTGGTTTCTGTTTGGTGAAAAAAACAACCCGCTGCCTTGATGTGCGCTGGACGACCGGGAATCGTCTTTTTGTTGTCTCAACCAAAAAGTGCCTGGGAGCTCAGGGCAAAAGCATGGGGAGTGAAGTGAGCCTCTATGATTGTGACGACAATAGTGACCTACAAAAGTGGGAATGCAGGAATGAAACACTGCTTGCCCTCCAAGGCGATCCTCCGCTCTACATTGAAATCAAACCGGATCAATCAATTGCTCTCTCCAAATCTGTCGGGCCGAATAATCACATCACAGTCGTAGGGACATCCAGCGGTGCTTGTTCGAGAACATACAGAGGTGAAGTATAAACACTGAGTAGACTGACGAACACAATGTAAATATGCATGATTGTGTCAGCTGACGTGTGATGAAGTAGAATGATGCATCATGTTCCTCCTCACTAGTTGGGTTGTGCGTGTTTGAAGTAAATCAGTAGTGAAGAGAAGATAAAACAAATAAATTATTAAAAATTATGCAGAATAATTCATTTGCGACAGTTCAGTTTTAGATGATTTAATTTGAATTACCTCTTTTTTCCCCTTTTAGAACTGTTTACCATTGAAGGCAATGCATTTGGTAGGATCTGCAAGTTTCCCTTCCTGTACAAAGACCGGTGGTTTGGAGACTGCACTATGTACGACTCCTCAACAAAGCGTCCATGGTGTGCGGTTGAAACAAAATATGAACACCAACTGTTTGGATACTGTCCTACTACTTGTGAGTACTGCATTTCATTTATTAGTGCACAACATTACAAGCGCCTCAGGCAGATTCATTTTCAGCGCACACATTAGATTACAAGTTGTCGTCCACGACTTTAGTCAGAGCTCACTCTGACGTTACAGTGATTGTTTGTTTGAAAGCATTTAGTTTTCCATTTTTCTGTATTGATGCACAGCCACAGATCACTGGATGAAGAACCTTGCAACAGGAGCGTATTACCAGCTCAACACACAGTCGGTTCTGACTTGGGCCCAGGCTGAAGCCAGCTGCAAACAGCAGGGGTCCTCCCTGCTCAGTATCACCGATCCTAACGAGCAGGCTTTTGTCTCAGGTAAGATGCCACCTGGTGGATATTAGCTGGTACTGAAACGGGTACATACTGACCCAACATAGAGGAGTGAGTTTATAGATATTATATGAGAAAAATGGTGTGTTATTAAATCAAAAGGCCCTTACATTTTCATCATGTTGTTATATGTTTTGGAAGAAAAGCACGTGTTGAAGATGCATCTTTTTTTCATTAATTAAGATAATTATAAAACATTGGAAACAAATCTTTAAAAAGTTTAAGAAAGTTAAGATTTGTTTGATGATTTAACTATTAAAATGTTTTATATGACATTTTGATATTAGCCTATTTGCATTTGAAACAACTGAAGTTATATTATTAGGTTGGATTATAGACAAGGGTTGTAGCTCTGTTTTAGTAGAACATAGGAAATGATTGATGAAATGACGACCAGTTAATGTAACAGATACCAGTTATTCAGGAAAATAAGCTCCAGAACTTTATGCTCCACATATTGTCGTAACAGCGAGTCCAAGGATCATTGTGACGTTTTATCAGCACAGAGGAGAAATTGAGCAATACATTTCTTTCAGGAGTGATATGAAGCCTCTGCACTTTGGTTGCAAATCTGAAGGTCTCGTTGGAAGTGAAGAGTCCTCACAGTCACGCTCAATTTATTTAGCATAACTTTATCATTATCAGATACACCTTTACATGCATTGGTTGTTTTAGCCAGATACTCATTAGGAACATTATTAATATTGTGAGATTTCCTTTGTGTTGTTTTTTTTATGCATTTGCTTTATTTCTTTGTGTTGAATTTTGCCTTTTGCTGACTTGTCTTTAAGCATGAAAAAAAGAGGAACAATGTGGAAAAAGAGGAACAATTTCTTTACTCAGTCCTTTTCCTTTTGTTCTCCCTCTCAACCACACAAACACACATAAACACACATAAACACACAGCACTGTTGGGATCAGGGAAACATAAACTGTGGATCGGGTTGGTGCTGGACCAAGAACATGGCTGGCAATGGTCTGATTTGAAGCCCTTCCGTTATCTGAGATGGAGTACGGGTAAGTCTTCATTCCAGTTTAAAATGCTCTGCTGGAGTTCCCTCAAGCAATAACCCCATAACACTAGAGCTATACAGAAGATTACTGACAAGTTACAGAAAAGATATTGAGCAAATCCCAGGTGTGAGTTTGTGTGCTGTAACTTCACCCTGTAAGTTACAACTAGTTTGTTCTTTTAAAACCTGGAAAGTATCCCCTGACTCTGCAGTTTCAACTCAAGCTCTTTGAAGCTCCCTCTCATGGCAAGTATTTAGAGAAAAACCTCCAATAACCGTACAGAACGGCCTCAGTTAGCAACTAGCTTGTGATCACAGTAGAGCATTTAGCAGCTAAAGGAATGCTACTTTTTGCTCAGGTGTTGGCCATATTAACTATAACGTGATGATGTGTCAGAGTTGGAGTTTACAGCCTGTTGCAGACGCCCTCAAGTGACAAAACATCAGCTAATGCAGGTTTACATTTCTTTTTAAATAAAGCAACCCCACATAAAAACAACATTTCCATTCGTCCATTAAATTCTCCTTTTAATTCAGTGTTATATCTTGTGATTTTAGATACAAGCAAACCAGGCAGACTAGTTAAGTGGTAGTATAAATGCAGCTTGTATTCAAAACTACAAATTGTTATACAACTGTTATAACTGATGTGAAAACTGTCAAGGACGGGATGTATGTTGACCTCCACTAGTAAATCTCAAGTTGTATCTCCTCTTGTTTTTAGGACATCCACTTCCTAATCCAGGACACAACTGTGCATTTCTTGACTCTGCCGGGCAGCACTCTTGGCAAAGTTCATCCTGCGTCAAGAAACTGGGCTACGTATGCTACAAATCTGGAGTGCCGCCAACTGTTCCACAAAGTACATTAACATATTCTACCCTCCTCTGGCTACTGTGTTGTTTCTCTATGTCACACGTTCACTGTATGATATCAGTCCCCTTTACCTTTTCTTCTTTTCATCATCAGTTGAACAAGGATTTTGTTCGACCCCTTGGATTCCCTACAATGGACACTGCTTCCACCTTCACCGTACTGCTCTAACATGGTCTGACGCTCAGAGAGAGTGCCGCAAAGAAAACGGGGAGTTAGTGAACATTCGCAACGTGGAGGACCAAAGCTTTGTCATCTCGCAACTCGGATACGGTACGTGAGGAGAATAGACGTGGCGACAGTCAGACCTTGCAGACTGATTCAACAACGTAATCTTTTTTTTGTATTCAATATGAAAACCCAAAGAACTCAACAACATGCGCACACTCGGACAACTGTAAACATGCAAGTCTAAGGAATACATGAGTTATTTATCAATGAGGTTACTAACTCTTCCAAGACTTTTTATAATTATGTTCAAATCATCCCGAATATGAATCTCATAATCACATATTAATTCATTAATTACTTAATTTCTATGTTTGCTGATTGTTTAGGGGCCTGCAGAAGACGAAGAGTAAATATTTAGAGAAGACGAATAGAGAAATACAATATCTCTCCTTAATAGCTTAAGTGGAAATTACCTGCTGACAGATTTAATGATGTCTCCCATTGTCCATGTTTACTAAGGTCACCAATAACTCCATTATCTCAGTGTGTCCAGCAGGTTAACGGGGGGATGGGGGGAAATGTTTGCCACTGGTTGTCATGAGGTACATTCTTCACTGTCCATGTCTGCAGCATCCACTGACGAGCTTTGGATCGGACTGAACGACATAAGGACAGAGGGGCTGTTTGACTGGAGCGACCACTCTATTGTCACCTTCACCAGCTGGCAGTTTGGGAAACCTGCTGCCGCCACTGATGCAGACGACTGCGTTCTCATCAGTGGAGAGGTAAGGAGCACCATGTGGAAATGATTGTGCACACACATTTTAACCTTCTTGTATACATTCCACACGTGTATATTGTGACGCATCATTTCTTTAGAGAAGAATTCATTCATATTCATTTGTGCAACAAAGCACAGATTTGGAGCTTTTCTCAGAATCATTGATTCTTTTTTATTGTTGGTAGGTACGAACTTAAATTAAAAGTGGTTGCAACTACTCATGAATACTGACAGATATTTATCACGGTTTGTTATTAAATAGCAAATAAAACACATTGGATAGCAGGACAATACTACATATTAAATCACAGTCAATGTAACAAGAACAAATCTGTTGTCTGCGCAGAAGTTTTCTTTAGTTCTCAATTCTTTTTTTCAGTGTTATGAATATGAGCATATCCATCCAGTACATTCAATCTACAAATATGCAAATGTTTTCAGTTCAGTTCTTTTTCTTGCAGAATGGGAACTGGGTCGATCGCTGGTGTGATGAGAAACATGGCTTTATCTGTATGAAGCAGAGCGCCACTGAAAGCACCGGAGATGAAGTAGATGTGGATATTGGCTGCAAAGCTGTGAGTACATGGCCTGTGGGCCAATCAAAGTGCGTGATTCAAACGCAGACATTAACTTTGAAAAGTGCAGTCGTAGGTCATCTTAGCATCTCTCTCATGTAGACCCAACCACTGCAGATACATGTGTTTTGTGAACAAAATGGAAATGTAGCATTTTAAAATCACAACTCTTCAGTTCTAATCTGTGTTCGGTGTCCTACAGGGCTGGAGAAGACATGGCTCCTACTGCTACTTTGTAGGAACGGAGACAAAGACGTTCGATGAAGCCAAAGATGACTGCAAGAGCTCGGACTCGTACTTAGCTGATGTTGCAAATGGGTAAGAACCCTTCATGTTTTTATTAGCCGTGATATAACTGTGTGTGAACGTACTGTACAGTATATTTCACATAATTCGATGAAAGAAAGAAAAATAATCTATGTACATGTGCAAATATCTCCAGAGTGGACAATGCCTTCCTTGTCAGCTTGGTGGGGATGAGAGCAGAGAAATACTTCTGGCTCGGCCTCTCAAACCAGAAAGACATTGATCTATTTGTGTGGACCAACACAGACTCTGTGAGGTTTACTCACTGGAACGCTGAAATGCCAGGTACGGAGAAAGATGCAATTTCATCTTTAAAAAAAAATGAAGGCATAAACAGCAGCTCCACGATTTACATTTAAATATGTATCCCCGTCAACGACTCAAGGTCACCAACAGGGCTGCGTCGCCATTACAACTGGGATTTTGGCCGGACTGTGGGATGTGCTGCCCTGCAGCCAACGGGAGAAATACATCTGCAAACATCTGGCAGAGGGGGCCGTTTTAACCCCTGCACCGCCGACTCAAACTCCTCCACAGTGTGAGGAGGGTTGGAGTCGAATTGGAACAAGAAACTTCTGCGCTAAGGTGAATAATGCAAACACCAACTTTGGATTCTTTTTAATACCAGATCAATGGGGAATGGTGTACATACATAAACATACTTTAAACTACTACTACTGTATATACGCTCTTATTTCTACTAGGGATGCTGCAATCAGATACTCAGTACAGGTCCGATATTCGCCAAAATTGGATATCGGAGGAAATAAAGAAGAATAAGATCAAATCCTTTCCTTTAAACTATGTGTCAATAGATGGTTGAGTTATATCCATGTTTTTTACACTGAAATTATAATTCCCTTGTTATTCTAAAAACTCATATTTAATGTTTTGCACAAAGTTTCACTTGTAATTTCAATTTCAATGATGCTGACCAAACAATCATTTCTACATATTTTGTGCTGTGATGGAAAAATGGGTTTTGACACCTCTTAACGTCACGACACACAGACCCAGTTAGTGGCTAGCTGGTGAACATAGAGGAGCGTTTATCAGCTAATGAGCCAGATATTTACCTCAGGAGTCGGAAGAGACCAAAAGCAGAGCTAAAAGAGAGTGAATGTTGGACATACATTCGCACAGGACAGGAACCCGCCTCCAAATGTTAATGTTAAAGTTTGCCATATGAACTATGAACTGATAATATGTCAGTGTTGGGATTGCATCTTGTTTCTGCTGACCCCAAGTGGCCAGACTTTTTTTTATATGCGGTCTACTTTAATCGGGCTTTCACTCTTGTGTTCAAGTTTTTCACAGGACCTCGTGATGATGAGAAGACCTGGTTTGAGTCCCAGGATTACTGCAGGGCCATTGGAGGAGACCTGCTCAGCATCCACACCAGTAATGAGCTACATATGGGACGGTATGAACTGCTTTAAACTATTTTAATTCAAAGTTGCAGCAGCAGACACCTGTAAAAACATATAATTCTCGCAGCAGTGAAGATGGCACCAATAATATAAAGTATAGCCTATTATTAGATCCCTCCAGAGGGCGGCAGCACGCTAAATCAAGGTTGGATAGAAGAATCTTTTATATGATTCTATGATCTGCAGACATGGAAGAGCCTGGATTGGACTTCGCATTCCTGACACGACCACTGGTTTTACATGGAGTGATGGATCCCCGGTGAGTTAACCGTGTTCTACTTTTTTACAACTAATCTGATCGCCCAAATCTTTTAATCCACCATCTTTATATCCTATCAATCCTAACAGTTTTTATTGTTTCTTTTTGTTCACAGGTAAACTTCCTACACTGGCAGGAAGGAGAGCCAAACAATCATAATGATGACGAATCTTGTACCGAGTTCAGAATGTATAACTCGAATGACGCCGGGTCGTGGAACGATGTCAACTGCGAGAGTTACAATGACTGGCTGTGTCAGATCCGCGCAGGTACAGTTGAAAAGATGTGTATCTTTCGTCACTCTTGAAGAGAAAACACTGACTTGTGCATGACATATCTTTATCACAAACACATCTGGGGTTAACAGTTGGTGTGACAAATTACTAGAAGGATTTATCTTCTTTTCTATCTTTCTGTTAAGTTTCTATCGTTACAATAGAAGACAATAAGAAACCTGCAAACGGTAGAGGAAGCAAATTAACAAATGAATTAGTTCATGACAATTAAAAAGCACCACAGCACCTTCTGCATGCATTTGAAAGCACAATGAACGGAGACCAAACTAACCCCATATACTGTGCAACACAAGGCCTGAGGCTCTATTTATACATAGTATCTCAATTTAAGGAGAAAGAGAGTAATCGGACAAGTTAACATAAACTCCCAGTCAAGTCTACAGCATATGTCTATATTGACAATCTATCGCCTATATTTAAGATCATTGTCCCGCCGTCTTAATGTTTGAGGAACTATGTATGTAAAGAACTACAAATCCCACATTGTCCATCTAATACAGATCCGCACTTTACCCTTTGGTATATTTTTCTATAATGTACACCTGTACAAAACCTACAAAGCAAATACTTTTTACATGAAAAACGTAAGGTCTCTACAGTATGACTTGTATATTTATCAATGCAAACTCTTTTTGCTCCTTTTGGAAAGTAATTAGCTAGATACTGTTATCCGTAAGAACTCACAGCACGCGTGGTCAAACCTACGCCTACGCTACTGCCCTGCCTTATCCCAAGATAATGCGACAAGTAAAGACTCAAAGCGGAGTACAGAGTGGGAAGAATGGGAGACGCGTTGCATGAAATTGACACTATTTTGTGGCCCTACAGGAATTACTCCAAAACTACCTCCCAATAATACTGCGGCAGGTAAGTTGACATTGTACAACCACACACACACACACACACACACACACACACACACCCAGGGGGAGAAAACCTGAATTGAACAAATTGAAATGCATTAAAGGGTCCTAAAATTTTTTTTAAGACTAAATCATAAATCTCATACAAGTGTGACAGCTTTGAAATTTCACTTTTCCATTAGGCAGGTCATTTACAAACAATACAGGACACTTGGCATTAGTCATATTACCGTGTGTAGCTAGTACCAACAACCATTTACTTTGATGTTGTGTAACCTCTTACTATAAGAGAAACAAATGTACAAATAAAATGGACAATATTCTTTGTAAAACCTTTGCAGACTATAACACCACGTCAGACGGGTGGCTTGTGTGGAGAGGGAATCAGTATTTTATTAACTCACACTCAATGGCCAAGGACGATGCTCGTCACTACTGTCAGCAGAGGCACGGCGACTTGGTATCTGTCAGCAGCAAAGAAGAAAATGCCTTCTTATGGAAAAAGGTAGGTTTTTTGTGTGTGTGTGTGTTTTATAAACAACACATTTAAATTGCACCCATATGGGCAGTTTTATAACTAGAACAGTTCTGAGAGCTTAGTTGCATTTCTGAGTGTGTGTGTGTGTGTTCACAGATTTCCAGAAGCTATGGGTCCTATTATATAGGTCTGTCAGTAGATCTCGATGGGTCATTTTGGTGAGTAGGAATGAATACCTTAACATGTAATACAGTGAACTCTTTGGGCCCATTGCTGATAACATAATGTGCATTTAATTTAGCATCACATACACTATGTCCACCTCACACATGTATATATTAACACTAATAATTATCCCATTTTCTTTTTATTTAAGTTAATGTTTATAAGTATTCTGTATATTGTTAATTCCACATTATAATTCACTGTCTATGCTTCAAGGTGGATGGATGGTTCTCCGGTGGCATTACAAAGATGGGACGTAGATCAACCAAATACTCAAGTCTATGATGAGAACTGTGTTACTATGACTTATTTTATGGGTGAGTAATTGCAAACGGAATAATGACAAATAAAACAAAGTATTTGCCCTGGATAAGATTAGATTCAGTACAAATGTTACTCATCGTATCTCTGCTGTATTTACAGGCTTCTGGCGTACTTGTAATTGTGGCCAAGAGCACCAGTCCATTTGTAAACGAAGAATCTCCGCACCTGTCAACAGCACTGTCGCCCCCACAGTTCCTCCTAAAGGTGGATGTCCACTCAAGTGGACCAAATTCGACACAAAGGTCAGAAATCACTGTTTAGTGTCGCATCTACTTATGTATTCATTTACATGGTTTCAACATGTGTTTTGTATCTGTATGGGCTATCGCTTAGAGAAATGGACTGCATTTGTATGACACTTTGAATCAAGGTGTACTGCAGACAGCAGTGGTACTACCTGTAGCAAATAATCCAGAAGTTATCCGGTTCTTTAATCGCTGTGAGCAGGGTTTGAACCTGCGTGGGGAAACCCCATTGGATTTCAAGATATCACAGCTTTTGATGCAATGCTCGAGTTGCACTGAAAGCTTATGAGCAACACTGGTAGCACACAAAGAAGCGCACACATGTTTTTAAGATCAGATCATATGGCATCAAAGCTTAATGAAATAAGACTAGTGTTTAGTTGTGTGTGAAAAAAAATCACAATTCAATTTCTCATCTATAGTGTTACAGTATCATCAATAACCGGGAGGCCACCTGGGAAGAAGCAAGGAGACAGTGCATTACCATGGGAGGCAATATAGTCTCAATTCCCACAAGGCGTGTGCAAGGTTTGTTCTACTTTCTTTCCTAATATTTTTTGTATCTTAATCATACATAATCGTGTGTACGATGCAAAAAGAGAGTGGGGGAAGTTCATTCTTGACTTCTTGAAAAGTATTTTTGGAAAGAATTCATGACAAATCTTAATCTCAAAACATGTTAACTCAAGGTCCACTTTCTAGCATTACTAACTGGTTTAAATCTGATTTAATCATAAACTTGCAAAAAAAATGATCAAAGTATCGTAATTCAAAAAAAGATTTTAAAAAATGACTTAATCTTTTTACCTTTTGGGATTTTCAGCATTTTTGACGACTAAATTGATTGAAAAAACAACGAGAGATTTGTGGATTGGTTTGAATAGTTTTAGACAAGATGGATTTTACTGGAGTGATGGCAAAGCAAGGCAATACACCAACTGGGGCATATCTGTAAGTACACAGAGTCTACCAGCTTATTGTTGACTTACTGTCTAGTAAAAATACAAATGTTTGAAATGTAATTCCTCTTGTTCTGCTCTTCAGAAACATCGACGTCGTCCGGGGACCTTTTATACAAGATGGAATGAGGTAAAAAAAAAAAAACAGTCAGCATTAGTTTTAAACTTTGATATCACACTGAACACATTCCCAGACTCATCATTCCCAATGTCCTTCTCCAGGAAAACTGTGTGGTGCTGTCCAGCAGTCTTTCCGTTGGTACCGGTAAATGGCTTGTTAGGTCCTGCAATGAAACCAATGGATTTATCTGTATTCGAGATCTCGGTGAGTTTATACTTTTTCTCTTTAGAGACTTAAAAGTGAATCCTGCAATATCTTGTTTAAGTATGTATGTCTTACATTAAGCAACTGGTGTACAGCACTATTCTGTACAAGCTCATTGCGCATTCAACGTAGTAAAATTAACATGCTTTGGAAAATTGTTAGCTGTAAAATTAACCTACAGGTCCCTGTGACAATAAAATATATTAAAACTATTATCTTCTTCTCAACAGACCCACATATCCAGCCTCAACTTGAGCCAGCAGTCTCTGAAATCTATGTAATGCTGGGAAATGACAGCATCCGGCTTGTAAATAAAAATCTGACCTGGGAAAATGCCAAGAAGCAATGTGAAGGTGAAAAAGCCAACCTGGCTAGTCTGCGAAATGAGTGGTTGCAGGCCCACATCGAGCTGCTGGCTATGAATTTCAAAGCTCCTATTTGGATCGGACTGAACAAACAGAAGGTACAGGGCTGCAAACAACTGAACATGACTCTACTGTAGCAAAACAACTCCTGCGGGCTAGTTTCCAAAAAGCCATTTACAATGTGCATGGTGATTTAAAATGGTGATTCGATCCATTCTTTCTTTCAGACATTCGGTTATTTTAGGTATGTTGATGGCTGGCACCTGAACTTTGCCGGCTGGGCTGAAGGTGAACCGAGCAGGGACAGACCTTGTGTGTACCTGGATGTGGATGGAACATGGAAGACTGCTCTCTGCAATCAGACCATGAACAGCGTTTGTATGAAGTCTACAGGTACGATCATTAGCAGGCAATGAAAATAATTACAATCCATCAAGCATACTGACTGTCCACTAGGGGTGTAGCGATACAGCGATATAGATCGATTCAATGATCAATGATCTAATGCCATCGATGCCAAGTGAAAGAAATAGATCATCATCTTTAGGATATGCCTTTATTATGTAACGAGTCGGTGCGCAGGTTGTGTTTAACACTAGCGACACACACAGGCGCAGAGAGACAGACAGACAGAGAAAAGATGGAGAGCGTGTTTGTGAATATTATTTTATTTAACTGCCACCACCACCTGCAAATGATCTCCGGTAGCGTGGCGAGCGACGGGGAGTGTGCATGCTGCCGGTCGGTCAAGGGATGGAGAGAGAGGAGCTTATGAGTAGAAAGTCAGCAGTAACGTAGCCGTGCAGTGTGTGTACGGTTTATTTATCGATAAAAAATAAAACTCCTCAAGACCACCTGCTGATAGAAGTGAAGGGGCTTGAGCCCTGAGGCTAGCAGCAGCAGCGCCTCAAGTTTAAATTAGGCTGACTTTTAAAGTAGACCAGTTATTCCACAGGTGACAATCTGCTCCTCTGGGTTTTTGCAGCAGACACTTTGCAGTTCTGTTTCATGGAACGCCCACACTCCCATTAGTGTGAGACGTGGTCGTTACTTTATACACACCTTGTTTGTGATTTCAACACTTTACCTTTGAAGAAATCCACGAGCACTGACTTTGTGAAAAAAGGTCAATTCCCTCAGATACAATACTATAACCTTAATCCAGGATCTGGATCAGAGCTAGTTATTACAATGACAGCATATAAAGCTTTTAAGTTCACTAATAAGTAGTATGATTTCATTCCCTCGTCACTGTCTTTGTCGCTCACAGATTTGGCACCGACAGAGTCAACCTACTTCCCAGGGTTTTGCCCTGAACAGACGGTTGAGGAGTACAACCATAATAGTTACAGCTGGCTGCCATATAAAGGCCATTGTTATCTGTTTATAACAGATGAAATTGAATGGGCAGATGCAGCTAGCAACTGCGTCAGGCATGGTAAGAAACACTACAATTGGACAATTTTAGATATAGTGTAGATCAAGTGTCTGTTGTATAGTTAACTGATGTCAGTAAAAATGAATAATCAGCAAGTTGCAATAAGTGTTTAGTAATTGTTCACAACCAGGCTGTTTTTTGTTGTGAAGGAGGAATCCTGGCTAGCGTTGAAGATAATGCTGAGCAAGAATTCATTAAAAACAATCTGGAAAGATTTCAAGATGGCAACAGCGCTTTCTGGATCGGCCTGTATAAAACTCATAAAGGTATGATTACACTCTTTGTCCCTATACTTAAAAGGTGCCTCGTGCCGTGTCTGTTGGCTCGCAGTCTTCTACTTCGCTACCTTTGAGGGTGCGTATCTTGATGCAGCCACCTGTCGTTCAGGAGAATAATGTGAAACCATTAGCAGGAATACTGTATGTATCACGTCAGCCACATGCGCATGCACGTGCACATTGGTACAATCAATTAGCTCAAATTCACGATATTAAAAGTGTGTTTTCTTTTTTGTTCTTTTGTTTTCTTTTAATATGCACGTTGATAGGGCCACCACAGCACACACACACACACACACACACATTACAGATGAATAATGATATCATAATGTCAAATAGTAATAGTAATACAATACGTTTCTGTTTGGCTCTAGGGACATGGATGTGGTTGGACAAAACAGTCCTTAGTTTCACTAACTGGGCTGAAGAGGAGCCTGAGAACGACTTTGCAGAGATAGAAACCTCAGAGGGGTTTTGGAGGACAGGTCGCAGATGGCACGACAGAGGATACATCTGTAAAACCGCCAAAGGTAAGATCATCACCACCATGGAGTTTATACATGTATGGTGTTTTCCTCATTTCATCATCCTTAAAAGCATTTCCCCTTATTTTCCCCAAACAGTGATGTTCATAGATTCAGGATCAAAATCTGGTAAGTTACACCGTATGTAATTAAATCAAAATTAAATCAAAATAAAGTTACATTTAGTTTGAGAATTGTTTTGACTGATCAACATCTACTTGCTGAATTTTGTGCAGAACCTCATGGAGGTCAGGATCCTCGCAGTCGTGTCCACACGACTTTGATAGTCATGCTGATCGTTACTGCCATTTCTACGCTGATGGTCATCGCATTCTTCCTCTACAAGAAGTCTCCACTTCCCTTACCCACCTTTGACAATCCACTCTACTTCGACAGAGAACGATCCCAACCCGATGTGGTCGATACCAATAAACTGATAGAGAATGCAGAAGTAGAAAACCCTGAGCCCATTATAACTCTGTGATTTATAAAGTAGCAGAATCTAGTGCGACATGCTGTATCCCAGTCTCATGTTTGATGCTTCATTTGTGGCTATATTCGGTATATATTCAGTTATTTAACAATATGTCACTAAGTGTGAGTTTCAATAGAGTTGGTGATGTCGGACCTCATGGAACAGAACAGTTTAGGCTCGAGGATGTCTCACTGGGAATGATTGGTATTTGATTTTGTCTTTTTATCTATGATTGAATGTATATAATTGTTACATGTTATGTTTATGCTCACTAGATGCTGTTCATTGCTTGTACTCTTGAAATGTGTAAAAAATCCTGTCACTGTTAAATAAACTTTGAACTTGGTACTAAACAATAAATGGCAATTTATTGAGTTATGTCTTCTAAAATAAAATAACACCAGGAATTAAATCACTTCCCGTCATCCTCCCCAGAACCAGAACCAACTCCCCACCAACCGTCTTCAAACCACGTGTACTATCCATTGATGAAGACTTTATTTTGGTAAACTGTTGAGACGCTTTATTCAATGACAGCAGAATCCAACACTTGTTTTACTCACCAACACCTGATGGCTAAAGAACGAAGGAGGATGCAGGCAGTGGCAGTGGCAGTGTGGCAGTGGCAGTGGCAGGCAGTGGCAGTGGCAGTGGCAGGCAGTGGCAGTGGCAGTGTGGCAGTGGCAGTGGCAGTGGCAGGCAGTGGCAGTGGCAGTGGCAGTGGCAGTGGCAGGTTGCTGGTTCAAGTCACCGACCCAACCTAAAGAAAAAAATGGAGTATGACTGCTACTTGGAGAGGTCCCAGTTCACCTCCTGCCCTGCCGTGGTGCCCTTGAGCAAGGCACCAGACAGTTAGTTGATATAACGGTAAGATGACACGTGCACATTATTCACTTGGTGCAAAGTGCATTGTGTGGAAATGTTTTAGCAAAATTATGCTGGCAGAAGCAACTTGTTCAACTGTCATCAGCCAACTTTTTATACGTTTTATTATTCAACAGTGACCTCAGATTCACAGAAGCCACTTCCTCTTTTTGTGGACGGGCACTACATTCATCATCAATTCACACCAATTACAGTCAACTCCAATGACAAACACTAACAGTACGGTGTTTCCTGTGGAACGAGAAGTTTGCTGTGAGTGTGTTGCTGTATTAAATACATTTTCCATGACCATTAAAATGTATACTAAAAATACAAAAATAATGCAGACATTGTTTTAAATATATGTACTTATTTATTATTATTTAGTGACAAAGCTTGCCTCCCTCAAGTCTCTTGTCCTCTTTCCTCCCTATGTTTGATAGAGATACCCCCTCTGTTTATCTAGGTAAACAAACACTCAATAATTAATTATATATATATATATATATATATATATATATATATATATATATATATATATTAATATAGTCCATTTCAGTGACAGCAATAACTTTAACAAGCTAAATGAGCTCATTCACAGCCTTACTGCACCTGTGTAAGCATGTTCATTTTAGCTACATAAGTGTGCACATATAGTCTAGCTAACTGAGCTAACTAAATGCCCGACCTGCTGACCTTCCTCATTTCCTTGAATATCTGAGCACATTGAGAAAATGGTGTCGTAAGTAAATTCACTTGCACTTGAACTGTATTGCGTGTGTGTGTGTGTGTGTGGGGGGAGGAGTATGTTTCCGCTAGTAATGTACTAGAAACAGTTAATCACCTACAGTATTACTTACCTACAAATATCTGGGGCTGCAGCTGGACGACAAGCTGGACTGGACTGCAAACATGGACACTCTTCACAAGAAAGGGCGAAAAAGTCGTCTGTACTTCCTGAGAAGGCTGGGGTTCTTCAAAATCTGCAAAACAAACTGCTGTTGATGTTCTACCAGTCTGTGGTGGCCAGCGCTCTCTTCTATGCTGTGGTGTGTTGGGGAGGAAGTAGCAAGAAGAGGGACGCTGGGCGGCTGGACAGACTGGTGAGGAGGGCTGGCTCTGTAGTGGGCACAGAGCTGGACTCCCTGGTGACAGTGGCAGAGAGAAGGACCTCGGATAAACTGTGATCCATCCTGGACAACGGCCAGCACCCTCTGCACAGCTGTCCCTGTCCTGCTCCACAGACAGGCTCTTTTGTCCCCCTGGACATAAGACTGTACAACTCCTCTCGGTGATGGCCGGGGGATTCAAACACTTCAAACATTCAAACCAAAAACCAAAAACAGTGGTCAATGTTGCAGTGTATCTTTGTAATTATTTCTGTCTGTCTGTCTGTCTGTCTGTCTGTCTGTCTGTCTGTCTGTCTACTTATCAGTAAAGGAGGTAATCGAGTCAGCATTTCAACATCAAATCCCAACTTTAAATGACTTCAAATAAAGCTTAACAATAGACAGCACTATTATGTAATATTATATAAATATATATAAAAAGCACGAATAATATAAATAAACGTCTGTATACGTGTCAGGAGTTCAATCGTGCAAAACAATAAAGACTGAATGGATATACATGGACTGGATAATTATGTACACTCTGTATACATGTCTACATCCTTCATATAGATATGTATATATGCACATACTGTACATAATCAAAGTTGTACAGTGTTCCCTCTCTTAGCTTAGGTTGATTTATTATCTTCATCATGCAGTCTTCCTGTCTTCTTCTCTTCCTTGCTGTTACCCTGATTCAGACGAACCACTGAATTATCAAACAAGACATAATTACATTACCTTAAGTTGGGATTTCTTGTCAATCAATTCCTGAGAAGTTCACTTTTGATAACTGAGACGATATAAAAGTGACCGTCAGCATTATGATGGCTTCCTTCTTCGAAATATTACACAATACCAAAAGGTCTCCTTTCTCTACGTTGATTATTTCCAGTTTCACGAGACTGTTTCCATTCTTGTACTTTTTTGTTGATAACTATGATTTATTTGACATCGCCTTTCCATTATTTTCTATTCCCATTTGTATTTTGTATTCTATTCATCTTTAGATACATTGTTTGTTAGACAGCACTTAAAAGTGATGGTTACTTAAAGAGACGACGTCTCTTTCGAGTCGCTCCCCGAAGATAAAATACTGTTCAGGTGTCTGTTGGGCTCCCCAGAAAAAATGACATTTAGTACCAAGGCCTCCACCACCAATCAAGTTGTAGTTTACACCCATGTCTTTCTAAAAAATGTCATAATTTTATCCTATTAGACATTTATGTGAAATTGTCATAATAATCAGTTCATCCCCCCGCTGTTCCTGAGATATCACGTTCACGAGCAATCTCTGCTCTAAAAATGTCAAATTTTGTTCAATTTTACATAAACACTTGTTGCCAAACTTGGTGCACGTGTTTGGATGCTAGGCCTGACTAGGGTCATGACTCATTCGATGCATACATTTGGTAATGAAGTAACTAATTACAACAAATATACATTTCAAGATATTTGACATAAAATCAATATATATCACCAATATGTCCGACTGAGCTACAACAAAAGTTTGCCTCACTGCAACCTATGGTCCATTCAGCGGTCCTTCAATATATATTTATTACAGCATCAATTAACATCTAAATCTCCTCAAGTCTTCAATCAAATACGACCAACAATTGACACAGACATTCTTTGGATCTTATATATCAAGCGTTTCAAATAGTGTGTAGATTGTTCAGAGTCCGCAGTGACATTTAGTATCTTACTGCAAGTACTGCATGCACAACATATTCTAATTCCCTAAATGTATAAACCAAATAATTAGACGATACATCGAAAACCAGCAGAATGTTTGACTTTTTTCAGAATTTTTATGAGCATTTTAAGTTAAAAAAGACCAACAAATCCCCCAGCTTTGTGAAATCACTGTCTTAACTTGTAAGAAGGTGTTGAAACAGCCATGTGTTACTGGTAGCACAGTGACAAAGGCACTTTCTCTGGAAAACAAAGCTCCGGGGTTTCGACTCATCAGAGTGCCACTTCCTACTTTGCCATCAATGTAGCAATTCATGTGTCTGGTATGTTTTCAAGTGTTCATTGTAAATCTGCTTGGATCTGATTATTGCAGATTTATTTACCTTTAGTTTTGACCAGATAAACAGCTGTGAAGGTAGTAGAGATTGGTTTGTTTGTTGCTGATTCAGCAGATGTTTTCTTTATGTGCCAGCCACAGCTGTTTCATCTGTGATCGTGTGTTTGTGATTCTATTTTGTCGATTGGCAAAGTACGCCAGCTTATGTTCTTCGCTTAACACTAGACTCCACAGGGCTGTAACAATTGCAAAGAAACACCCAAGTGCACAAATATTAGTATTTGTCCCTCCCAGTTCGGGAATAGTTGACAAATAAGTCTGAGAAATTATGCTGATTCATTAAATAAAGAAGGAAAAAAAAAACCTGACGACATGAGGTGACAAGTTGGGTAAGTGTTCATAAAGTCCTCCTCTTTCCACAATCATTCGCAGAACTCTTTGAATCCTCTCTGTCAAATGCAAGAATGAAGTCTTCAGCCGTGAGACATCTCAGAGGAATACTAAGAATGAAGATAACGTGCACAGCCTTTGTGCTCCTCATCCAAACAGTACAATGTTTGGCTTCAGATGGTACAGTATTCCAACTATTCATTTTAAGCTTTTTGTGGGGTTTTACAGAGCAGGTATGTTAAAAACATTGGTAACTATAACTGAGACATGTGGTTTGTTTCTGTTTTTCTGTGAAGAATTGTCAGTAATATTGTAACAAAAAATCCAATTAGATAAAACTCTTGTGGTAAACTACAAAGCGTTGTTTAGAGGATTTGCTGATTTTCTTCTCCGTTCTATTAATTATTTGCACATTCTTTTATCTACAGATTCAGCGTTTCGACTAACTACTAAAGCTACTGGTTTTTGTTTGGTCAAAAGTAATGGCTACTGCTATAACATACGCTGGACAACTGGTGACCGACTTCAGGTTCAATGGGCACATCAGTGTCTGGGAGCCCAGGGGAAAAGTGTGGGAAGTGAAATAAGCCTCTACGAGTGTGATGAAAACAGCGACCTCCAAAAGTGGGAATGCAAGAATGGAACAGTGCTCGCCCTCAAAGACCAAGAGCTTTACATTGAGCTCACTGCGGATAACACAGCCGTTCTCTCCAGAACAGTAGGACCCAATAACCACCTCACCATTACAGGGACGTCCAATGGAGCTTGTGCCAGAACATACAGAGGTACAGTGTAAAACACTATTGTTCGTCTACACTAACTCCTCACCAGGAATTAGTGCGCCAATTATTTGTAAATCTTTAGATGGATCACATTTTCTCAATTGAGTTAAGAAGATGAAAACAGACACATTGAATGGACTCCATCCCAGCTTTGAATTATTTTGCATCATTAGTAATGCGTCATATATTTCCATACATTTTTTAATTAGTACAGATGTTATTAAAGTAATGCAGCAATTTTTTTGTTCTTTCAGAGTTTTACACAATTGGAGGAAATGCAAATGGTAGGCCCTGCATGTTTCCCTTCATGTACAAAAACAACTGGTACACAGACTGCACTACGCAGGACTCCTCCGATGAACGACTTTGGTGTGCGGTTCAAACTAAATATGACAATGAAATCTGGGGCTTCTGCCCAACTAACTGTGAGTACTGCTTGTTTTATTTTACTGTAGTGAGAGAATGGTTGCAATGCACAATGTTTGAAGTATAATGAAGTGGATAATGAAGGATTTCAGGATAATAATGGCCATTATTTAATTTATGACCTTCCACTAGATTACATTTAAATCAGCCTCGAGCATTTCCATATTTTTGTATGTGTATTTCACAGCCAAAGAACACTGGAATAAACACATTACAACAGGAGCGTATTACCAGCTCAACACACACTCGGCTCTGACTTGGCCCCAAGCTGAAGCCAGCTGCAAACTGCAGTTGGCCTCTCTGCTCAGTATCACAGATCCTCACGAGCAGGCTTACATCACAGGTAAGGTGTCACCGACTCTGATCTTCATCAATAACTGCTTTATAAAAACAACAACAACTTTAAAAAAAATGAGTTAATAATGAAAAATGTGATTGAAAAAAATGCTTAAATATACATTCTTTACTACGTGACTTGTATTAATATATTTAAATGATTCTGTTATGACAGCAGTCATATTATATATATATATTATAGATGAATTATTATATTATATATTATTATTACTCATTATTATTTTATAATCTTTGTTTTGCACACACACACACACACACACACACACACACACACACACACACACACACACACACACACACACACACACACACACACACACACACACACACACACACACACACACACACACAGCACTACTAGGGGCAGAGGGCAGGGGACAGGGGGACAAGCTGTGGACTGGGCTGATAAAGGACCCAGAACATGGCTGGCAGTGGTCCAATGGGAAGCCTTACCCTTATCTGAATTGGGACTCAGGTAAGTTTGAAATCCACTTCAATGCTCTGTGTTGCTGTTCTTATAATGCTAAGATTACTGCATCTCTGATATATCCCCAGCTGTACTTTATACGCACCATGTTGCCTTTCAGTTGTAAAACTAATATCATTTTTACTTAATACTGACAAACCACATCAAGGTCCCCAGCTACACTGCAGATATGTAACGGAGGACTTCTGACTGTTGAGCAGTTTAGATTCAAGACTTACAATAACAGTAAATTAATTGATCAAAGGGACGTCAGCCTTGCTGTTTGCATTCATATCTAGTCATCGTAGTGTACAGAATAGTGTGCACATTTATAAAGTCACATGTAGTACACCATCTCCATTTCCAGTGAAACTTGCTGTATTTTAGATCTTTAAAAAAAAGTATCCTCGATATACACATGCCAACTCATTTTCAACATCATGATGACTTTTCACCACAATATCAAAAATATTCAGGCAAATCATCACCTCAGCCCAGCTCTCAACCAGCCCATCATTCTCATTTATTCTTTGAATTATTTTCCAAATATGCTGTCCCTTATGTCTTCATTCATTACAAGATGACGTTTACACGCAGGCATACACACACCCAAACTAAGTTATGGTTCTTCATTGTTGTTTCTCCGGTTCTTCTTTGTATTACATTTCATAATGGTGTCATTTGAAAGCATTTTAATTCCCTTAGGTGTTATAAATTACGCTTGTGTAAGACTCTGACATGTTTACCATCCTCTTGTTATAGGACATCCACTTCCTGAGCCAGGACAAGACTGTGCACTTGCTGATGGTAATATCCAGTACTCCTGGCAAAGTTCAACATGCAGCAAGAAGCTGGGCTACATCTGCTACAGTGAAGGAGCTGTGGCTCCTCCTACTCGAGGTAAAGAAAAATATACATTTTATTCTAATATTTTGTCTTTGGTTAATTGTGTGGTATCTGTGACTCCGTATACATATATCCGTATATTTCCTTGTTCTTTTCATGAATAGCTGCTGTGACAGGATTCTGTTCAAGACCTTGGATTCCCTACAATGGCCACTGCTTCCACCTTAATAGGACTCAGAAAACATGGTCTGAAGCTCGGAAAGCCTGTCGCAAAGAAGGAGGAGACCTAGTGAGCATCCGTGATGTGGAGGACCAAAGCTTTGTCATCTCTCAACTTGGTTATGGTACGTGAGGACATACAAATTAAATCTTTGCAACAAACAATACACCTGTGAGGTTGCAGGCCTTTCCTCTGCTGCCACCCTCAGGCAAAACTTTACATACCTGCCCCTCTGATGGTATGGATCTAAGAATAACAGTGTTTTGTTTTCTGGTATGTTAGGAGCTTCAGTCTCAGCCATCTATAGCCGCCAGTGTGACTGTTGACTTTGTTAGATCCGCGTAGGTCGCGCCCTGGTCCCTCAGGGGCGAGTCTCGACCAACTCTCCAACTAACGGGTCCGAGTCCTAATCCTATCAAGTTCCGTCTTAACTAGAATATAGCGATTGCTTGCACCAATAATCCCGTCAAAATGAATAGCAATGTGAATTTGGCGGCTACCACCGGTAACACACTAATGCCATGTCTATCTAATTTACTTATCGGTTGGAGAGAGAGAGAGAGAGAGAGAGAGAGAGAGAGAGAGAGAGAGAGAGAGAGAGAGAGAGAGAGGTCGGATCGCCATGCATAGCAATCCTATTCTTTCTGTGTGACGAAGGCCTCCGGGCCGCTCTTGACTTTGTCGAAAGTCCTATGAGGTTAGTCCGTGTCAGTCGTCCATTTGCAGAGAGAGCATAGAAAACTCTGAAGATCCAATTTGTGAGTCCAAGCTGTTGGGAAAGTGGTTACTCCCATCCTGCGCTTCGGTCAGCCGCTTGGATCACTTCTTCCAGAGTCTTTTTGGTGTTGTAGTCTTCACATCTCTCATCTCGAATGAAGTCGCAAAGGAAATAACCTCGAGCTTGTGTCAGCTCTCTTCTTATATAGGCCTTTGGTGCTCGCCTCTGCTCCGCTCTTCCTAAGTCCATATTTGTTCCTTCGGTTTACAATATGCCCGTGACGTATTGTTTGATGACGGTCTTAGGATTTAACAATGCACCTCTTTTGTCCATTTACGGCCTTGCTGTAGAGTCCTCTATCTTCTATCTATATATATTCTTTCCAGCGCTCATTATGTACGCTCTTGGTGAGCAACAACATCTTAGGTATGTTCCTAGTGATAAGGCCATGCTATAAATGGGTTACAAGAGCATCCTTAAGCTAGGCGCCAGTGAGTTTGTGATAAGGCCACGCGTTTAGCGAGGTGTCAGTGAGTTAAGACAAGGCCTTTGTGCTGAACATGTTTTCCATAGTTTACTTCATAAAATGGCATGTATCAATGTTACAATGGTTACACCACACAATTACATTTTACACCACACAATTACATTTTGAATTATGTCTCCTAGTTACGAGTCTCTTCTAAATCACATCTATTAGATCTAATTAGTAATCACACAATTATATCTCCTAGTTTCGAGTCTCTTCTAATCACACATTGATTTGAGCATTTAAGAATCATCGTTATAATATTCAGTCGTTATAATATTCAGTCTCTGTGTTACCTATTTCACTCCTTGGTTCAAACCAAGGACTGTTAGGGAAGGATTGTTGGGGAGATGAAAAGGCCTGATTCTCAACATACTTGACAACTTATACTCCTATTTTTTTTAATATGTGCGATTGGGGAGGTAATCGGTTTTCCCAGGAAATTTAAAATATGAGCCCAACTCGTCAATATCATATTCTTAAGTAACATATTGACACACGCAATATGTTCGTCCAGTTTGACAAACGTCAAACTAACTTTGACGACCACCTCCTCTTTTGCTTCCACTTTTCCCAACTGGTAAAAACCGAGATGCTTTTTTAAACAAGCAACATGACTGATAATTAACTGTTATCTGATCCTGATGAATCTTGTTTTGTATTTAATCATGTAGCATTGGGAAGTCGTTCAGTTTTTTCTTTTTTAACTTCCTGCAAGTTTTATGGTTGCCTTGAATGCTTTAGGGTTAGGGTTCACTATGTGTAGCACCTCAATAACACAGGTAAGAATTACTTGTCAATGCTGGACACAGATCTCTGGCCCAGTATGCCTCCACCTTCCCTATCAATGATTGCAAGTGGCAGAGCTCCAGAACAAAGATACAGTATATCACAGGCGGTTGAGGGAAAGGTTTTTCTTTCTTTCCATGTCTGCAGCGTCCACTGACGAGCTGTGGATTGGACTAAATGACATAAGGACAGAGAGGCTGTTTGACTGGAGTGACCACTCTATTGTCACCTTCACCAGCTGGGAGTTTGGGAAACCTGCTGTCTTTACTGACGAAGACGACTGTGTTCTCATCAGGGGAGAGGTAAGGAGCACCATGTGGCTATAGTACATATGCTAGCCTCTTTTAAAAGTATCATTATTTGTCCAATGATGGCAAATCATGAAGCCATCCTGCTTCAAAGCAAACCAGCAAATTGTGCAGCTATGCATCACACTTTATTTCACTGAGTATATGAAAACTCCTTTAGTTCCAATCAAGGGAAATGTCGATGCTACGGCATACAATAATATTTGAGTGTGCCTCCAACTATGAAGCAACAGTTAAGGGAAGGCCCTTTCATGTCTCACACATCTCTTGATTAACACTAAAAGCAGACTGATGCTTCCTCAAACCTGCCAACAGTTAATTTATCTGCTCTGTTGTCAGTTGCAAGTTTCTTGAATTGTTCTCCATGATGAGACTGATAGCTGTCGAATACTATATTCTTTAATCTCTAAAAGGTGCTGTGAACACACCAAGCACACTGGCTTCCCATTTACCTCTGTGAAGAAATTGGAACATGTGTCACAATCTGTGTCCAAAAAGACATTTTCAACGCCTCCTGCATTAACAGCAGCCTATTCTTGACATTAATGTGTCACATAGTCTGTACGTAAGCACCTGGGGTCTATAGCAGCGTATATCTTATTAAGACAGTGTGACCCCCAGTGGACAAATAGGAACAGCAGAGCAGAGGAATTAATGACTCCTCTTCAATCCACCTTATTCACCTAAAAGTTCACCTTATATATGCTTCCTTTGGGCAATATTATAAGGAACCACTCTATACACTTTCATTGTTATGCAGATGATACCCAATTATATCTATCAATTAAACCAGATGAAACCAATAAATTAGCTAAACTTCAAGCATGCCTTAAGGACATAAAAACTTGGATGTCTAGCAACATTTTGATGTTAAACACAGACAGAACTGAAGTTATTATACTTGGCCCCAAACGCCTCCAAAACGCATTTTCTAATGACATAGAAGCTCTGGATGGCATTAATTTGGCCTTCAGCACCACTGTAAGGAATTTTGGCGTTATCTTTGATGAGGATCTGTCTTTTAACTCCCACATAAAACAAATCTCAAGGACTGCCTTCTTTCATCTACGTAACATTGCAAAAATAAGACACATCCTGTCTCAAAATGATGCAGAAAAACTAGTCCATGCATTTGTTACTTCAAGGCTGGATTACTGCAACTCATTGTTATCAGGTTGTCTCAAAAAGTTGCTTAAGACTCTGCAGTTGATCCAAAATGCAGCGGCACGTGTATTGACAAGAACAAGGAAACGGGATCATATTACTCCTGTATTAGCTGCATCTGCACTGGCTCCCGGTAAAATACAGAATATAATTCAAAATCCTTCTCCTGATTTACAAAGCAAATAATGGTCAGGCTCCAGCATATCTTAAAGATCTCATAGTACCATATAAACCAACTAGAGCATTGCGCTCCCAGACTGCAGGGTTACTTGTAGTTCCTAGAGTCTCTAAGAGTACAATGGGAGCCAGAGCCTTCAGCTATCAAGCTCCTCTCCAGTGGAACCAGCTCCCAGTTTGTGTTTGGGAGGCAGAAACACTCTCCACATTTAAGAGTAGGCTAAAGACTTTCCTTTTTGATAAAGCTTATAGTTAGGTCTGGCTCAGGTTTGCCCTGGATCAGCCCCTAGTTATGCTGCTATAGGCTTAGACTGCCGGGGGACACCTCCCTGCTCTCCTCCTTCTATTCCTCTCTCCCCCTCCCTCTCCCTCTCCCCCCCTCCCTCTCCCCTCTTCTCCCTCTCTATCTGTATGTATTTATGTAATTGTATGTTACTAACACAGCATCTAGGGCATCATCCCCGGAATTCCTGTCTCTCATATGGCACTGATAAAGTTAGCCTACTGCCCTTGTCCTGCCGGACACCCGGAAGCCTTTTTGACATTATCCTGGATTCATCCATACTTTGTCTGTTTTTGATCACAACATAATTTCTGTCAAATGGATGTTGTATTTGTACTATGTTGTTTATCCTGTACACACGACATCTATTGCACGTCTGTCTGTCTGTCCTGGGAGAGGGATCCCTCCACAGTTGCTCTCCCTGAGGTTTCTTCCATTTTTTCCCCCTTTAATTATGGGGTTTCTTTTAGGAAGTTTTTCCTTGTGCGCTGCGATAGATGCTGTACAGTCTGTAAAGCCCACTGAGACAAATGTGTAATTTGTGATATTGGGCTTTATAAATAAATTTGATTTGATTCAGTTGGCCGGATTGAACCCTTTGGTGGGCCCGTTCTGGCCCTCAGGCCGTATGTTTGACACCCCTGACATAGATAAACGTTTTAATGTGCTCCTTTCTTGCAGAATGGGAACTGGGCTGACCGTGTGTGTGACGAGAAACATGGCTTCCTTTGTATGAAGAGGAGTGCCTCTCAACCCTCTGGAGATGAAGTGGAGCAGGATGTAGACTGCAAGACTGTGCGTGAACTTCACTTCTTCTAATGCATGAAAACACGCTTGTCTCTGGGAAATAAACAAAGTTAAACCCTGTGTCTCATACAGGGCTCGGTATTCTACCTCAAAACTTTCTGATGGTCAATTTGTGTCCACAAAACGGAGCATTGATGATGAAGTGCAGAAAGATCCAAACGCTTAAATACCTTCTTGGGTTTTACGACATTTTGAAAACGTTGTTGAGAAAGTACAATATTCATTTGAAAGTGACTGATGGTTTTTATTACCAGCCCCAAACTCTACTTCCTACAGCTTGAATGACCTGTAATTTAAATACGGACACAATTTATCTTTAGCTCAAAGAGAGAATACATGATGGAAAGTGAACATCAGATATCTCAACATAGTGTGGAATACTCGGCCAAAGAAATGCAGAGTGTCAAATATCATGGTTGTTTTGTTTAGCTTTGTGTTCTCTGAAAATGTAATATTTACACTAACAACTTAATGATATTTTCCCTTTTTTGTGTTACAACCCAGGGGTGGAAAAGATATGGCTCCTACTGCTACTTTGTAGGAACGGAGACAAAGACGTTTGATGAAGCCAAAGATGACTGCAAGAGCTCGGACTCGTACTTAGCTGATGTTTCAAAAGGGTAAAAATGAGCAAGCTAAATTTCAGAAGCTCCGATGTAATGGGACGTTTGAGGATTTCTAAACAAAACTCAAACAAAAGATATTAATGTACTTCATTATGAGAAATCCTGCGTTCCTAATTGTGCAAATATTTCCAGAGTGGACAATGCCTTCCTTGTCAGCTTGGTGGGGATGAGACCAGAGAAATACTTCTGGCTCGGCCTCTCAAACCAGAAAGACATTGATCTATTTGTGTGGACCAACACAGACTCTGTGACGTACACTCACTGGAATGCTCAGATGCCAGGTATGGAACAATCTTAAACTCCATCTGTAAGGTGTGTCAGAAGGTAGCTTCACAATTGACATTTCACCATTTTCCCTCAACAATGCAAGGTCACCAACAGGGCTGTGTTGCCATGCAAACTGGGGTTTTTGCTGGCCTCTGGGATGTGCTGCCCTGCACCAATAAGGAGAAATACATCTGCAAACACCTGGCAGAGGGGGCAGTTTTAACCCCTGCACCACCGACTGTTCCCCCTCCCATGTGCGCGGACGGCTGGACTCGAATAGTGACAAGAAATGTCTGCTATAAGGTAAAATCTAACGCAGCTTAACATAAGTGAAACAAGTATACCTGCATTTCTAATATATATGCAACCTTGGTTCTGCCATTGAGTTAAGTTAGCTTGATGAGTCTGGCAAGAGTTTCGACTATCGTTTATGTAATGTTTATAAGTTATGCATGATATGCTCTGTCAAGGGCTGGATAAGGCACAACTTGAGACAAACTCATCTTTACCAAATCTTAGGTTAAGACTATTAAATATAAAGACTTTTTCTTTTATCTACAATTTTCAAATGTAAGTTTTGCTGATCTTTCAGCCTATCGTAATAAACTGAATACCTTTGTTATTGTTTGGTTAGGCAACAGTTGGTCAGACAAATGATTTAGAAGATCGTGATGGACATTTGAAAAAATCAACAATTAATTGATTAATTAAATGATTCAATGTGAAAATAATCATACATTAATCAATAATGAAGATAATGACCCATGTGAAGCTCTGTCATTCACACACTGAGAGAACCACAGTTGCATCATAACATGTAGTTGTGTCTTTGGAGAAATCATTTTATTAATTTACATGTAAAGTGAAACTACTTTAAACCTTTAATTAAAGCAGAATGTTTGCCTTCTGTTTAAGTTATTTTCAGATTCATCTATCAGCACGAGGACCTGGTATGAGGCCAGAGATTACTGCAGGGCCATCGGAGGAGACCTGCTCAGCATCCACGGTGCTGCTGATCTAAGACGTATACTAAGGTACAGTATGACCCAGTCTCAGTCTCACTACAGGTCATTTAGCGGACACTTTTATCCAGAGCGACTTACAGTGAACTAACTACAGGGACAGTGTCCCTGGAGCAACTCAGGGTTACGTGCCTTGCTCAGGGGCACAATGGTGGCAACCCACGACCTTCTGGTGTTTGTTTTGGAAGGCGTACAATCAGGCCACTAGGCCATCCCCATGAGTTGCATCAAAGACCACTGTTAATATTCCAAGATGCTGTAAATGTGTCCTGTTTGACAAAGTTAATATCAAGTGATGAGCATGATTAAATAAGAAATTCAAGTATTTCAAGAGAGTACAAAATTGGCTAAATATAAAAGGTGGCTAGTGTTTAGGAGAACACTGGGACAGAATCATTAGATAACTATGAAATTAGGCAAAAGTTTTTCCCGACAACATTTTACACAGGTTGCATGTTTAAATCATTAATATAAATTGGTCCATTATAGATCTGAACCAGTCTGGATCGGACTTCATGCCCCCAACCCAGTCACCGGTTACATATGGAGCAATGGATCACCTGTGAGTTTGTAGTTTTCTCTTTCTACAATGGTTGAGTAAATCATATTTAGTTTATGGAACTCAATTAAATGAAAATAAATCCATTTGTCATTGCATGTTTAATTGTTTGCTTTTGTTTACAGGTAAACTTCCAAAACTGGAACAACGGAGAGCCAAACAATATAAACCATGTGCAATCTTGTGCTCAATTCAGAGTTGCTAGAGCTGGTTGGGAATATTTAGATTCTTGGAATGCTGTCCAATGTGAGAAGTACAGTGGATGGCTGTGTGAGATCCGTGCAGGTACAGCCTGCTCATTTGGTTACGTGGGGATTCAAAGAAATAGCGACTAAATTCTTTTGTAACATTTGTTAAAAGTTGAGCGAGCGAAGTTCAGCAGTGTCTTCTTCATGCGTGTTCAGGTGTTAATATCAAACCAGAGTTTCCCACTATCAACTTAATACTCTATATAATATATTTATTTGTAATCTATGTCCTCACAGGAGCAACTCCAAAGCCACCTCCAGACCCTGTCGCTCCTGGTAAGTGTGCAATTATGCTTGTGACTGCACAGAAATATGCTATTTTTTATATGATTGTTTAAGTACAACTGAAATGAAAATCAGTTTTTTGCTGCTTCATCATTTAGATACAATCAGTGAATTATATGTCCTCTGGTCTCTTTACAAGTCTTTATTTAGTTTTTTTTAATACAGATTCGGCGGGCCCAGCTGGAGTTTTATTGTGCCATGTACATGTGCATTTCCTAATCCTGAAAAAAAAAATATATATATATATTTTTGGAAAGCTTAGAATCTCGTCTATTTAGATATTGAGATGAAAATCACAACAGCAGGTACAATCAGCTCCTCAAACTAGCAAGCACACTCAAAATCCAAATTATAATTTTGAGCCCACTTACCTATAATATTTTGAAAAAAACGCTCCTAAACCATTGCCAGATGTCCACACGTTCGTTTCCGGTAAAAAGATATCCACCGTGAACATCGATAAAAGTCCATGAACAGCTGTGAATCTGTGAAATCAGCTGATCGATTTTTACATTTTGTTATCATAAACTGTCATAACGTAATATTTTGTGCGTTCAGCGCTGTCCAGTTACTTCCTGAATGTTAGGTGGAATCTTAGCGTTAGATTGACACTTAATTTGAGCCAATCGGAGCTTCTATGGCTTATCTTCAAACTTCATGAGCCAATGAGTGTCAACTTGATAAGGAAGTGTGTTTATACTTCACTTACTCTGTGTGATTACTACTAACAGGGAATATGGGTATATAATAGTTATTTATAAATAAATAAAAATAATATTTATTAATAAATATTATAATATGTACAAATTGCAGTTGGTGTATGCCTGGTGTTAATCTTAGAAAAACCTGTCTAATAAATTAAGTTTTTATCCCTTTTTATCTGAAATTTGGTGGTGAACTTGATAACACTTGGTTCTATGTTTCTATTGTGTATTTCAGCTCGGGACTACTAGCTGTACCCATCTTCAGGCATCTTTTTCAACAAAGAAATTCTAGCGGAGTGTATTTTCTTCAAATTTAGTATATTCAGACCACTATTACTCAGTGCCAGAAGCACTTGGAGTGATTCTTCACTATTTTGCAAGAGCAATAAGAAAGTTATCTTTTGCATGGGACCAAAATCATGCAGCTGGTGCAAATGGTTGAAGAGCAGCTTTCAATTTAATTTGAGTATGTCGTTTGTAGGTATTTTCGGGTAAATTCGGGTAAATTCGGGTAAGCCTCTTAAGAGGTTAGAAACCATCACCAGTCTTTGGCTTATGTTCACACTGACTCACACTACGCAGTACTTGATACTTAGTACAAACTTAGCTTCATAAACAATATACAAAATATTTATAAATACATTTGGCACAGTTTTTGCCTAAATAATGTGATGAGTTTTGTAATCAGAGTTGAAATAAAATGTATTTCTCAATTTCAGAGTCCCAATTTAGAGAAACATTTTTTTAATGACCTCTAGTGATATCTAGTCACAAATATATGTTTATTTGCTCTTGTAACGGTCATATGGGTTATTATCTAAGGCAATTGTATTTGTAAGCTCGGTGATATTACCATGTTCCTTCTCTGTGGTTCCATTAAATCTAAACTGCCTTTCTGACTCCATACAGAAAGGAACAATCAAATTTACAGATGTATTGATGATATATTTTCAGAATACAATAAGACCTCAGACGGGTGGATAGAACGGAATGGGACTCAGTATTTTATCAACAGTATGTCGATGGCCATGGAAGATGCTCGTAGCTTCTGCCAACAGAAGCATGGAGACTTGGTTACTATCGACAGTGAAGCTGAACGTGTCTTCTTGTGGAAACAGGTAAGCAGAGACATTTATATTACATTAAACAATTAAAGCGAAAAACAATTTAAGTGCAATAACCATAGAAACTGAAATGGAAGTACTGCTGGTTTTAGAGTCTGCCTCTGTCTGTGTGTGCAGATATCCAAAACTCAAACTTCTTACTGGATAGGCCTGAACATAGACCTTGATGGAACATTCGAGTGAGTATGAATTAAATACAAATGAGAAATAAAATCTGAAAAATAAGTCAGACTTCTTGGAAAAATACGTCCCAAGAAAAAATATATGATTACAAGTATGAAGTGTATAAAACATCTCAAATACGTTTTTATTTATTAGTTTTGAACCTGGAAGAATAACACACATAATACAGCTCAAGCCTTTAGATGTGAATAAGTTTGTCTTTATGTTATTAATATTCTCACAATGCAGTGATATTGATATGTAGGATCTGCTCTCAGCACCGACCGTCTCTCTCTCTGACGCTCATCAACTCGTTATTTGTGGTGTAATGGACCGTAGTTGAACCGTGATGTTAAAGTCGTCAGGATGAGAGCCTTAGCCTTAGCTGTGGCAGGAGCAGCAGGTGCTATGGATTTATATTATAATGCGTTCAGGCTTTATTCAAACGCTGTATTGGGCAGCAGTAGATTATAGCGTTATCATGATGTGTTTGTATGTAATTTAGTTACAGTTAGTAAAATATATTTTTTGGGTCAAAACTAATATTTAATTTAAAATACAATAATTTATTTCCTAAATATTTGAGGTCAGTTTTTATGCAAATAACCACTATAGATGACAATAACAAAGTAAAACAATTACATTTAGAATTTATTTACAAAATGTACAAAAAACACAATTTTTTTTGGGGACCCACTCAAATGACCAACCTGGGAAATGGTCAGATGTGTTTGTGCCAAAATTCAACTGCTTTGTTTGTGTTGTATTAAGGTGGATGGATGGTTCTCCGGTGGTGTTTCAAATGTGGGCTGAAGGTCAGCCTGATTTCAAGAATAATGATGAGAACTGTGCTGTCATGGTGTATGCTACTGGTGAGTGCACTGGAATATGATTCACCTTCACTGACACACATGCAAATGAGAAATCAAAGTATTTAAATTGTAATCCTTAAGATTTCCCATAGTTAATTCAGCGACACCCGTGGTGTCCTGTGGTAACAGCAAGTGTAGTTTTACACTACAGCAAACATTAAATAAGAAGCTACTTTGCCAGGAACTGATGTCCATTCATCCATCCATCGTCTACCGCTTATCCGGTGTCGGGTTGCGGATGCAGCAGCTCCAGTAAGGAACCCCAAACTTCCCTTCTCTGGGCCACATCAGCCAGCTCCGAGGCGTTCCTAGGCCAGTGAGGAGACATAATCTCTCCACCGAGTCCTGGGTCTTCCCCGGGGTCTCCTTCCAGCTGGACGTGCCTGGAACACCTCCCTAGGGAGGCGCCCAGGTGTCATCCTTACTAGATGCCCGAACTACCTCAACTGGCTCCTTTCAACGCAAAGGAGGAGCGGCTCTACTCTGAGTCTCTCACGGATGGCTGAACTTCTCACCTTATCTCTAAGGGAGACGTCAGCCACCCGATTGAGAAAACCCATTTGAACAAGAACCCAAGTTACTTGAACTCCTTCATTTGGGCTAAGGGCTCATTCCCAGCGATGAGATCCTCAGACCACCAAACTGCAACCCCTCTCCTCCACGACTACGCCTCGATATCCTGTCCATGAGGAGGCCAACATTCACTGGGAACGAGTCCGACTTACTGCCAAGTATCCGGACACAACTCTTGCTTTGGGCGTACAGGGATTGGATGTCCCTCAGAAGTGACCCTCTCACCCCATACTCCTGCAGCACCTCCCACAGTATCAACCGGGGGACCCGGTCATACGGCTTCTCCAGATCCACAAAACACATGTAGACCGGATGGGCGTACTCCCAGGCCCCCCTCCAGGATCCTTGTGAGAGTGAAGAGTTGATCCGTTGTTTCACGACCAGGACGGAATCCGCATTGTTCCTCTTCAATCAGAGCTTCGACTACCGGCAGAACCCTCCTTTACAGTACCTTGGAGTAGACTTTACCAGGGAGGCTGAGAAGTGTGATACCCCTGTAGTCGGCACACACTCTCTGGTCCCCCTTTTTAAATAGGGGAACCACCACCCCAGTCTGCCACTCCCTAGGCACTGTCCCAGACAGCCCCTCAACACCCAAAGCCTTCAGCATTTCTGGATGGATCTCATCAAGTCCTGCGGCTTTGCTACTGTGGAGTTGTTTGACTACCTCAGTGACTTCCGTCAGGGAAATTGACGATGATCCCCCATCAGCTTCCAGCTCTGCCTCTACCATAGAGGGTGTGTTAGTCGGATTCAGCAGTTCTTCAAAGTGCTCCTTCCACCGTTCGATAACCTTCTCAGTCAAAGTCAGCAGGGTCCCACCCTTGCTGTACACAGCTTGGATGGTTCCCCGCTTCCCTCCTCCATGGTTTTCCAGAAGCACCTTGGTGCCGACCGAAAGTCCTTCTCCATAGCTTCTCCGAACTTCTCCCACACCCGCTGCTTTGCCTCTGCCACGGCAAAGGCTGCCGCCCTTCTAGTCCTTCGGTACCCTGCAACTGTTTCCGGAGTCCTCCCGGATAACATAACCCGGAAGGACTCCTTCTTCAGACGGCTTCCCTGACCACCGGGGTCCACAACGGTGTTTGAGGGTTACAGCCCCTTGAGGCACCTAAAACCTTGAGACCACAGCTCATTAACGCAGCTTCAGCAATACAGGTTTTGAACATCGCCCACTCAGGTTCAATCCACAGGGATGTCTGAAAAGATCTGATGTGATGATCCCAAACAATAACAGGGGCTCCGATCAATGCCCACCAACCGCTATCCGAAGATAGGTTTCAATATTTAGATCGGTGGACTCTATAAAGGCCGATCCGAAGAGCCGGATCAGATGACGCAACGATTCTGAATCGAAACGTTTTTAATTCTATTTTTTCTGCGAGTCAATCTGACAAGAAAACAACACTAATAGTTCATTAAAAACTGTGTTATATATGATCTGATTCTGATAACTTCTGCCCCGAAACAGCGAGAGGCGCGCGCGCACACGCACGCACGCGCGCACACACACACACACACACACACACACACACACACACACACACACACACACACACACACACACACACACACACACACACACACACACACACACACACACACACACCAGTAATGTCAACCTCAATCTGATTTAATGCTGCTCCAAAGTGAGTAGTTTTTCACCTGAAGTATAGTTAAATTGGTTGCATGTCTGAGGAGTTGGAGATGTAAAAGCTCACCTTGGCTTCTCTTTCTTGTTCAATTCTAAGTATTTAGAATTTAACCCCATATTTGATGTTATATTTTAATTCAAATATTTGTTAACATGTTGACTTTCATGTCTTGGATTGGTTCACAGGGTTCTGGCATGATTACAGTTGTGGGGTTGAGCACAAGTCCATCTGTAAACGCAGTGGCTCATCACCTGCCAACTCCACTGTGGCTCCCACAGTGGCCCCTAAAGGTGGCTGCCCCCCCGACTGGAAAAAACTTAACTCTAAGGTCAGAGGTCAATTTAAGCCTTTTGAAACGAGTTGTGTTGAATGGCTGGGAATAAAACTGTTAGAATAGAACAGAATGTAATGATCAGAGCTTGCAATGACATTGGCCTTTGATTTACAACAATGTCTTTTACATTTAGATCCTTTAGGTCAGGGTTTCTCTATGGGAGTGGCAGTGTCCCCCCAGGGGGCGTTCAGAGGACGTCTGGGGGAGCTGGAAGCAATATTTTAGATTTTTTTTTTAGAAAAAAAAAAAAATCCTAATCTAGTCAGATATAGAATATAACCGGCGACTGACTGTTTGTCCTGGCCAAGGTCAGGGTCCTTGAACACAACACAAGAGGAACGTGTCATCACGTGGTCACGTCATGTCAAAAACTTCAATATTAAACGAGACTGTCATTGACATCAGCGAACGTGGCATGGCGAGTGTAACAAAGAGAAAGGTGGATGCGGAATGTTCCAGGAGAAATGGACGAACGATTATGGGTACGGGGGCGCTGGGCCAAAAAAGGTTGAGAGCCACTGCTTTAGGTCATACATATTTATTTGACGCTCTTTTGAGATGTCATATTAAATTGTTTTGTCATGGGGAATTGGAATCGATGTACGAACGAGGACAATGTTTGAGTGGCTGTATTTAGTGTATTTTCAGGACTTGTAAATCTACTTATCGTTCCTCACCTCTAGTGTTACAGCATCATTAACAACCAGAAATTAACATGGGATGGAGCGAGGAAACAATGCCAAGCTATGGGTGGAAACTTGGCCTCTATTTCCTCAAGACATGTGGAAGGTTTGTTTCACATATTGTTTGTTTCCTGATAAAATATACAGCGATCTTCTAAACTTCTTCTCCTGTTCATGGTTGCATGGTCAGGTATTGCAGAACCTTGAGATGGCAGGTAACAGATACATTAGCTGACATTACATCGGACACTTTTCTTTATTTTGTATTTATTTTGTATTTGGTGATGGAGGAGTTAAATTAACATTTTGAGTTTTGAAAATAGTATTCCGCTCACCGCTGCATTTAACTTTAAAATGTAGTGGTGAATACCATTTTTTCATATCGCAATACAAATTGCAGAAAATGTAATATCGCAGTTTCTTTCTAATATGGTAAAACCCTAATTTGTACATTAGTAGTGTTGTAGCACAACATGGAAGTCAAAGCAGTGCGCTGTTTATTTAATGTGAAAGCGCAATAAAAGAAATGTTGTCACTAAAACCAATGAATAAAATAATAATCGTGATTATCATTTTGGCCATAATCGTGCAGCGCTACAGTGAATGTCACTGTTTCTGCTGTTGTCCAGTCTATAGTCGACCTACATGTCAGAAACAGGTGTACTGTACAGTGCACATCCAGAAGTAAAGGGAAAGATAGCATTGTGTTTTATTAATATTTAGGTTTAACTGGAGGGGGGGAAACTACCATGTAAATATCTGATCTTTAAATCATTGTTTCATGTTACATTTTCAGTGTTTTTGATTTCACAAATGACTGACGCACCTACTACAGACCTTTGGATTGGTTTTCACAATTCATATTCAATGGGATTTTATTGGACTGATGGGCGACCGAGGCAATATGTCAACTTGGACTTTAAAGTAAGTGGACAGAATCCGTGTTGTGTTTTATAATGTAATGGGAGTGGACTGTGTGTAGCACTCCTGATCACTTGTGTGTGTGAAAATGTGACATTTCATTTCTCTGTTGTCTTTTCCTCTGTTTTAGATTCACTATCGTCAAGCATTTTATAGTTCGGATATATGGGTATTAGTATACATCACGTTGACACAATCTATATTCACTATTGTAAAGAGTTAAATGCTTTTTTATTATTTTTAAATAAATGTAATATCTTGGTTTACATTGCAGGCTGCTGCGGATGTATTAAGACATATAAACATAATCCGACAGGTAAGAGGTTTTTAAAACTTAATTGTCAAAATAGAGATGCCACTTACTTTTTCATGACTTGGAGACACATTAGAGTGCACTTTTGTTTCGTAACAATCACACAACCACTTTTCATTACACTCTAACAACTCAAACATCTTGTCAAATGTAGTCGATTGAAGCAATAAATCCCTCAGTGCGTGCTATATTGACCGAGAGTTCACAGCTGAACATCCTGGAAAGCTCAGGGAAGGTGGGGGGCAATTCTCTCTCAAACATTTTCCACTCACCTCCCTGAACTTGGCTTTGAGTTCAGAATTGCACTGCAGGTCAATAAGCTCCATTTGAAGCACAGGAGGGGCATCTTGCACATCGAAGGAGAAGGGGTCAGCAAACATTTGAAAATGGCCTCTGTGTATCTTGAAGTCTGCAAACCTGTGATCAAATTCGTCCTGCAGTTTTACAATGGCATCAGCATACTTCTCACCACTGAATGGTGTGCCCACATTCATGAGTGCCTTGCATTCTGGGAAATGGCAGAGGTTTGTCTGAGAGAGCTGGGCTTTCCATAACACAAGTTTTGTGGAGAATGCTCTGATGTTGTCATAGGCAGCACTGACAAGCTGCCCCTGGCCTTGTAATTTCTTGTTCAGTACATTCAGCTCCTGTGTGATGTCAACAAGAAAAGCTAAGTCCATGAGCCATTTGGGATCACTTAGCACAGGAACATCCCATCCCATCCTTCTCCATGAAGGCTTTCACTTCTGCTCTCAACTCAAAAAACCTCTTCAAGACGTTTCCCCTGCTGAACCAACGTACCTCGGTGAAGTAGAGCACATCCTCATATGCTGACTCTATTTTCTCCAAAAAGGCGCGGAACTGGCGGTGTTTAAGCCCCTGGATCTGATATGGTTGATGCATTTCACGACAGACATCACATTGTCAAACTTCAGGCATTTGCTGCAAAGGGCCTGCTGATGGATAATACAGTGCAGAGCAATGGCCTCCTCCACACCCTCATCTCCCAGTTTTCTTTGAACAAGTGCCACCAGTCCATTTCTCCTCCCTGTCATTGATGGCGCTCCGTCGGTTGTTATTCCAGCAAACCTCTTCCATGGTAAACCGGCATCCACAATGGCATCACACAGCTGGCGGAATATTTCCTGAGCGGTGGTCTGGCCATGCATTGGAATCACTGTGAGCAACTCTTCCATCACATCAAAATTGTCGTCAACACCGCGGACATACATTGCGAGCAGTGTCAGTGATGTCTGTGCGCTCATCAAGAGCGACTGAGTATGCACGGAAATGTTTAGTTTTCTCACGCAGTTGATCGTATATGTTACCCGACAGGTCAGAAATGCGCTCTGCCACTGTGTTGGCTGAAAGGCTGATGTTGCTTAACTGACCCTTCTTTTCCGGACAGACTATACTTGCAGCCTCTAACATGCACTTTTTGATGAACTCGCCATCTTTGAATGGCTTTCCCGCCTTAGCAATCATCTCACTCACCACATAGCTAGCTTCGACTGCCGCATCACTCTCTTTGCTTGCTTTCTTGAAAAAATCTTGTTGCCTCAGTAGACATGTTTTAAGATTGAACTTATTATTACTGCTGTTAGGGGTACGCTCACTATTCTCTTTCTGTGTTTCACCAGAGACATTGTGCCGCCATAAATATGAATTCTTCCCTTGGTATTGGGAAATGGTTACCAAAGTCCTGCAATGACACCAATGGATTTGTCTGTCTTAAGAATGTTGGTGAGCCTATCTTCTGACCTTTCTCTTCGATACATACGGTCTAAAAATGACTTTACATTAGTACACAATGATTTGCATATTTTCTTGAAGTATTTCTTAAAGCGGCTATAACCGATTAAGTGACAAAAACCATGTGACAATGTGAAAAAGGTCGCTCATAGAGATGAACCTACAGATAATAAGAATGTGCAGCTTCCCTCTGCTCTATGGCGCGTGATATAGAGTTTCAGCTCATTGTTTAGCTGTTTTATTCAGTTGTTTTCAGTTAAAAGGTCTAAAAACCCACTGTACAATACTTGCTAAGCACTAAAACAGCAGAGAGGCACGAGAGAAGCATGACGGCAAATGAAAGCTAATGTTCTGTGTAATTGCTGGATATGCTGCAATTTAAAAAAAAAAGCAAGTGTTTGCTAAGAAATGTGCCGTATGAATTTAAAAGGTGATGATATGTCAATGCCGTCTTCACAACTCATTCATTCAGTCAAAATCAGTTATTGGAGGTTTAAGGAAGTGAGTCTTAAGCATCTGTACAACAGAGGTCTTGGTCTTAAGATGAATGGAAAAACTAAATGTGTCTAATTTCTCACCCTGAACAGACCCTTCTCTCCCAGACTCCCCTGAACCAACACTTTCTAGCGACTATGTCAAAATATTGAATGACTCTATCAAGGTTGTTACTCAACAAATGAGCTGGGATGCAGCCAAAAAGCTCTGTGAAGGAGATGGTGCTAAACTGGCTAGTCTGCGAAATAAGTGGACACAGGCCTATGTTGAGTTGCTGGCTTTGAGTCTCAAAGCTCCTGTGTGGATTGGACTGAACAAAGATCAGGTACAGTGCTGAAAGCCTCTAAAATAGCACATAGAAAAGTAAGATGACTAACCTCTGCTTGTAACTACTTTGAACATTTTACCTTATCATTTCAAAAAGAAAAACATTTATTTGCATTATAGTGAATGACAATGGTAAAGTGCTTAGTATAGTGTATTAGCATGTTAACATATGGTCAATCATTTGGAAATAAATACACTTAAGCTCATTAAAAATATGTTATCATAAGCATGCTTATGAATATGGACATTTGCTAAAAAATGATTTATATCGCTAAATTCGAACATTTAAATTGAAGGATACTACGACCAACCTGACACTTCATACCTGCGTTAGTTTGGCTCCGGTCGACTCGTTTCACCATTACATGCTAGTTAGCACGTCTTTCTACAGACGTACAATGGATCGATTTCTTATTTAAAAAAGCTGCACACCAGGTGGACAGAAACAAAGCGTGACAAACGAGGAAAGTTAAGATTTGGTTTTGGAGCATCAAACCACTGCAAATCGAGAGGAAGATGTTGGAGATGGAGTTTGTGGACAGACAACAGCTGCTCCCGTTATAAAAGAAAGGTACGAGCCATACAAGACGAGCAAAGTACATTTCAAGACAAGTGGACAGAGGAATTTTTATTTGTCCTCCACGAGTCGAACCCTTTGTGCTTAATGTGCAAACAAACCCGCTCTGGTTTCAAGCGAAGTCATTTGGAGCCACATTTCCAAACGACGCATCCAAAATTCAACGAAACTCACGCAACTGGAAGAGAAATTAGTACAAAATAAATATATAATATAGATAGAGCAGCTTTCTTCTGTTTCTGGAAAACAAAGGCTCGTACACAGGACAACTAACACAGCTGAACGATTAACTGAGGCATCTTTTGAGATCGCATGGATTTAGTTTCGGGCAAAAAAACCTTCTCAGACTCAAATTGTGAAAAACTGCTTTTTGGCTTCAGCTGAAATATTGTTTGCAGAGTTTGACAACATCATCCCAGTATTAAGTTAATCCTGTTGTTATTGAATGTATTGGTTGGCTGCATTGTATATTGTATGTTCTGGGTGGGATGACAGATTAATAAGCAGACAGGCTTTTTATGACTGGATGTAGCTTTTCATACTTTGCGGTAAAAGTGGCTCTTCTATTGACTTTGTCCTATCAATGTGGCTCTCACGTAAAAAAATTGTGAAGACCACTGGTCTGGACCAAAGCGGCGGACAGATTTCAAATTATGCACGCAGCTAATGTAGCTAAAATGTCATTCATTTATTTATTAATTGCTGTAAAAATCTGAGATTCTACATTATTTAGAAATTGTTAAATAATACAGCTAAATGCAGTCTGATCAATCTTTGCTTTCAGACCGATGGGTATTTCAGATTTATTGATGGCTGGCACCTCAGCTTTTCTTACTGGGGTGTAAATGAACCAAGCAGCGACCGTCCTTGTGTCTTCGTGGATGTGGATGGAAAATGGAAGACCGCTGACTGCAATCAGACCATGAACAGTGTTTGTCTGAGGTCTACAGGTATGTCAATTAATATTCATTTGAATAAATGAATGTGTAACCCATACTAAATGCCAACATGTCTTAATTTTAAGTTATTATCCTGTACACGTCAGAATAAATTAAATAGATGTTACCCTTTTACCTTTATATGCTTTTAGACGGGACACAGTGTTCCTCTATAACATATTATAAATAGTGCCTATTTCAATGCACTGGATTTGAAAGTATGAAAATATCTAATTAGTAGAACTCAATGTCATTACTGTCTCTCTCATTTACAGAGATACCACCAACAGTGTCAAGTGTTTTTCCAGGAGTTTGCCCTGAAGACCCAGATATATTAAGCACAGGCCACAATTACTTCTGGATACCATTTCAAGGTTACTGTTACGCATTTTTCACAGAAGCAAAATATTGGGCAGATGCATCTACTAGCTGTCTAAGACATGGTAAGTCATTTTGGTGGATGGTCTAAGATATTTCTAGGCACTAAAATGAATGTAGCTTTCAATAAGGACAACACTTTTTTTTTGTGAAGGTGGATCACTGGCCAGTATTGAAGATCGCGTTGAGCAAGAATTCATTCAAAGCCACGTAAACGTATTTAAAGACAGCATCCCCGTGTTCTGGATTGGCCTGTATAAAACTCGCAGAGGTACAGTCACATTCTCTGTTCTTTCAAGAAAGGTACTATTCAGTTCCACAGAGAGATAATACTATATAAAAAGAAAGAGTATGCTTGGTAAATAACCAATGGAGACAAATTCATTCATTCTAAGGTTATTTTGGAAATAAATGCAATGGTTTTAAAATCATTAATGAATTATTCTTTCTCATCATTTATTTGTATTGTTCACAAAGTGTGACTATTGTTTCCTGCAAGGTAAAAAAGAACATTAAATGAGACAGCTGGAATAAAAAGAAACTACTAAAGAAAAATCTCTTTGTCTCCAGGGGAGTGGTTGTGGTTGGACAAAACAATCATGGACTACACTAACTGGGCTGAAGGTCAAACAGATCGAAGCTACGGAAGGATTAATTCTCTAGATGGGAAATGGAATACAGGCCGACAGGTTCATCTCAGACCCTACATCTGCAAAACACCCAAAGGTATAATGCCAAGATCACTACAAAATATTTTTATCTTTTGAAACGATTGACTGTAAGATTAGACAATTATAGTCATAAATCATTGCCGTGACTTGGCCGAGAGACAGAGCAGGATACATTTTTGGACCTGGCTAACCGCAGCTTTCTGCCCTTGTAAACTTGCCTGATGCATATAAGTGATTGTGAATGTTAACGTATGTAAACAGGGTTTTATGAATAGATGTAAAACTGGAACTTATTGTTACTCGGCTCTGTCTTGTGCACTCCCAGCTGGTAGAGCCGGTGAAATTAGTGTGAATTCTTCTTTCACTACGCCATGTTTACCGTTGTTGCCAGGTTGGTCCATTATTAGGCTGATATCCTGTAGCCAGATTTTAGTGTACAATTGTCACATTTCCCTTCTTTTCTCTCTAGTATTACCACCAACACCAACACCTCCATCATCAGTATGTAAGTAACACCTCTTCACCTTCTTTATTTCTCACAATATTGTCACTTATTTTGTTTAGGCTGATCATCATCTTCTTTTTCAATCTGTGCAATAGTTGATCTTCGTCAGCGTGGCCACACAGCTTTGGCAGTTGTGGCGGTCCTTACTGGGATTGCCACGGGGGCAGTCATTGCCTTCCTCCTCTTCAAGAAGTTCGCTCCTCGCTTATCCTTCCCTGTCAAGTTGACCACCTTTGACAACCCACTCTTCTTCAGCAATGAGCGGTCACAGCCCGGTGTGGTTGACACCAATAAACTGGTAGAGAATGCAGAGGAGGAGAACCCTGAGCCTCTTATAACTGTGTAATGAAAACAATCTCATGGTTTGTGGCTTTCTCTTGTGCATGGCCAATGATTTCACAACCCTGTTCTGAAATGGGACGAAATTCTGAAATTTGTACTGATCATTTAAAATTCTAATTAATCCTGTATTTTGTTTTAAACTTATATTCTACTTCTGCTATCTTAATTCTTAGGATAACACTGTGTATATTAATATATGTCAAAGATCGGCTGCTGTGTAAAGTCAAGAGTTGTAATGTCTAATTTATCTTTAGTCTGATATCAAAAGCCAATCAGTTACATTTATATCAACGAAAATATGATTAGACAATTTTATTACTGAATTCTTCCAAACATTATAAATAAAAACTATCTATTCTATCCCCTTCACTTTAATCAGCAGGTGGTAAGCAAGGCACAGGAACTTGGCTTGGGTCTTGAGTTGTATCTGTATTTTTGATCTTTCTGATACTGTCCACGTCCTCCTGGAGACGCTGGGTCTTTTTTAAATAAAATGTCTCAACACACAGGATGAACTTTGCACAGATGTGAACTGTATGGTGTAACGTGACATACCTCTGCTAGTAAACAAACTACTACCTGCTTCTGAGCTTTCTAAGTTATCTTTATTGACTGTGTCCACAACGTTCCACAGGGGCCGACCTGCCGCCTTATTTTCTATTTTACAAGGACAGTGTGAGCACTCAGATCGAGGCTCGACAATCAGGCTTTGTTTTTTTTTATACATATTTTTTTTTATATATTCACAACTCACTTTTCACATTGAACAGGTGTCTGTCCCCGAGGGAATCCCCAGTGACGCCAAGACAAACAAGGTGACAGTCTTCACTGTGCTCACTGTACCTTACATTATACTCAGGCACGGATTGGACAATTACAGTATTGAAAGTACATGTTAGTAAATCAGAAATAACCCTGCTAGTGTTTTGCTTTACAGTTACAACATGTCTACTCCACATGTCTGTAAAGTAAATGTTGTTGGTATGGTCTTCAGTGTTTCCCCATCACCACACCATATTCCCTTTTTAAATGTAACACTTTAAAGTTTCTTTAAATATTTATCAGTTTCTTTTCCAAACATGTCACTTTTAAAGCTGTTACGCCCGTTATGTCCTTCTTATAAAACAGTGGCCAAGAACACCAGGAGTTGAGTGTTTATAAAAAACAAAATGACTGATGTGTTAACTGCATGACAAATTAATCAGAGCAAACAACGGAAAAGTCCTTCTTAAATTAATATAGATGAGTTGCTGACAAGCAAAGCAGGGATTAAAAGGCAACATTTTAAATGGAGGTCAGCTCTCTCCTCCTAAAAATGCAACAGGTCTACTTTACATCCCTTCCTGTAAACTTCACGAAGAACAATGAGGACAAAACAGCATCACGATCTACTTTAACAGAATATCCTCTGGTGTAGCTCCGCTCAAAACACCAAATCCGTGCCCACGTTAGCGTGTCGTTCCCTAATACTAAGCCTGTTTGTAACTGGTGCCGACAAAGTGTCTTCACTTCAGCTTTCTCTCCTCTGCTCCTCTCCGTGTCTGTGGAGAGGCTGCTTTCACATCACCTCAGGCGTTGGGGTGATGAGCGCAGGGTTGTGTTGCAGTTGTGTCACTTATAGTGAATGGCTCATTGATCGGCGGTTAAGTGATTGGCCTCCGCAGCGTGACGCCGGTTTGTGTTTCTCCAAAAGTGTGTTCTGGTTCAACTTCTCACCGCAGGCCGGCATGTTTTTTACAGTATCTCCTGCGGCCCCCACTGCCACAGCCTGTATGGTGTGGATGCAGCCTGAGTCCCGCACTGGATGAAACACTGCAGAGGATTTTAATGATCGTGTGAAATGTTAGCAGCTCATAATTCTGCCGCTGCAGAATGAATGTAGAGGAAACACTCGTCTTTTACACTGTTTACAAGCAGCTCTGATAACCTCGGACTGAATCCGTATCGTTTAACATCTAAAAGAGTAATAACACTTGAAATGTAACGCAGTCATTCAAGAGTTTTCTTATCGTTCTTCTTTTTGTTTTCAGGATGGCGTTTTGGTGGATGAGTTTGGCTTGCCACAGATTCCTGCCTCTTAAACAAGGAATGGATTAAAAACAACTGCACTTCAACTGAAAACACTTTTATCTGTAGAGTAACATTTATACGTGCAAAACATTTGCCCTGAGAACACTACGAGTTTGAAGCTGTGCTGATGTTGGGTTGTGTATTATTACCACTACAATGCAAGCATGTGGCCTTGTAACATACTGAACCTTTTGTAAAAACATTATTCCCCTTTTCTTCTGTCTAACACTTCTTCATCGGTCTCGTCCATCCCCAGTATTACCAAGCTTATTTTTATTTCTCTTATTTGTATTCTAGTTTTGTGTTGTTCGGTCATTACTGTTTTGTTTTTAAAAGAGTTCTCAAAAGTGGAGATAATTCCCACTGAGCCTGTTCAAATGTCTGCAGGTTATTTTAAACATGCAAAATAAATGATGTGTTTTAACTTAACCTTGAGTTCTTTGGTTAATTATTATTTGTAAAGGTTAAACCAGGACCAGATTAACTGGCCAACAAAATCATCACATTAACAAATATTTCTTTCCGTTAATTACACTTAATTTGTAAAAATGTTTTTGTGATTTCTATGTAAATGATGTTTCTTGGCTCGCAGCATTAACTTCCTTCAGTCACTGTGAAGTTTCCAGGAACTTGACAACTTTTAGATGATTACTTTTCCTTCACCACACAATGCCAACATTTGTGATATGAGTATCAATATATTTCAACACATCTTAAGCACTATTTATGTAAGACAGTAATCAGTACAACTTGAGGTTTTCACTTCAACACAGTTTTATTATAGTTTATACATCACACTATAAAAAGAAAACGCAGTGTGACGGTGGACTGTGGCCATGGCGCCTCCTGCTGGGGAGAGTCGGGAGTGGCCTGAAAAACCGTACCTCCTCTTCTGTCATTTTTACCTGGTTGTGTACACGACTCTTCCAACAAGTGTGGCAAGAGTCGTGTCCACAGCCAGGTGAAATTACAGTGGACTGGACTCTTCCAACAAGTGTGGCAAGAGTCCTGTCCACAGTCACAGGAGTTTCCACAAGTGGTTGGTTGTGGAATACTCCTGTCCTGAGCCAGGTAAAAATGACAGACGGGAGGAGCTCGGGTGTTTTCAGGGAGGTGTGTGCGTGAGCCTCTCTCATCAGCCCTCCAGGACTGAGTCTACTGCAGCAGAACAGGAACAGGTAGACATCATGCTTGTATAGTGTCTGATCCCCATCTGAGCAACTGCAGACTCTCCAGCAGGCGACACTATAAGCACAGTACCACAGTAAATAATAAAACAAAAAAAACGAAGTGAATTAGTAAAAGTAAGTGCTCATGCTGCTGATTTGGTGGAAAGCAATCCAGCTTTCATAATGCTGCTCTGCATTGCGCGTGCGCTTTTCCCTCTCCTTGTCCGCGTAGTGCTGGTACTTGTCGACCCAGTGTCCGACCTTCAGTCGGTCCTGAATCCACTGCAGGGACTTGTTGACTTTGGGTTTTTGTTCTTAAAACAAAAGAATATAAAATGTTACTTACAATTAAATACAAACTAACTAGTTCAACACAAGGTCAGTGCAGAGGAATGGAAGGATTATGATACACACCTTCACACTTGGGGTTTGACTTAGCAGCAAAGAGCAGATAGGTGGCGCTGTTGTCTTTGGCTTGAACACTTTCGATAGTTTTCTCGCCAACCCAGTTGTTGTGGAGAGTCTTGTGTTTGGTGTCAGAGGGCAGGTTCACTGGGTGGACTTTGGCGCTCTTATGGCGGCAGAGCTCAGCAGAACTTGGTTCACTCTGTTGGTCTTTTTTCAGAGAACTGAAGCTACAGGTGGGGCTTGTTAGCATCACCTGCTTGCCACTGAAGTCTTTCTACTTTCAGTTGGCTCTGCTCAAACTCCTGCCTCCTCGCCGTCTCCATGCTTTCCTGCAGTGCCCTTTCTGCCTCTTGTTCTTCCTCCTCTCTGTCCCTTTTGCATTGCTGCAGGGTCTCCAGAGCGACTTTCTGTCTACGGTTCACCTCCATTTCTCTCAGCTCAACAAACATTTGCTTTCTGACCTCTAGTCTCCTCTCCTCCAGGGTCAGTTTCCTCAAGCTATTCGCCAGCTCCGTTTCCACAAGGAGGTGCTGGCTTACAATCATTGTTTTGTCCATCGTTGGTATACTTTCTCTCTCTGTGTATACGTTCTGATGCACTCTGTTCAGCAGGTTTGTAGGGAATGAACAATTCTCTGTTGTTTTTTGTATCTGAGACAATTCTTGATATGACATCACTTAACATTCTAGAATGGGTGTTCATAGAATAACATGTTTCATAAAAGGCAATACACTTTAAAACTACTGTATGTACTCCATGTTTATATATGTTGTGTCTCTTTGTGGCGGTTTTGCTGCTGTCTTTGTTATTTTGTGTCTTTTTGCAGTTGCTTTGCGTGTCTTTGTAGTCGTTTTATATTTCTTTGGTCATTTGTAAGTTATTTACTGACTTTGGTGATCCCATCACTTTACCCCCTAGTGCCACAATGCGGTGTTTTGGGTTTTAATGAAATATCGGGACAACTATTGGATGGATTGCTATGAAATTGAACACACTGATCTGTCATCGATATATCACCATAGATGCCGTGTATACAAAACTTCATCTTTTTCATCAAAATACTAATTACCAAATCTTTGTCCTTAGCTTCTACAAAAACTGTAAGAAAAACTTGTATAACCATAAATACAGAGAGTAGAACATTATAATCAACTTTTGACATCTATTCACTAACAAATACACTTTTTCATCTTTACATCCAGTGCCATCATCAGGTCAACATTTCGATTCGTCGAATAGTTTAGTTTATAACCAAACGCCTGAAAAAAACATTTCCATCAGATGGTTTATCTTTGTGTTCGGCATGAATAAGTCCGGCTTAGGTGTTAACTGTGCACTGGCACTATAAATATGCACAAACAATTAAAAAGACAAAAAAACTCAAAGCTAAACAGCTTAAGGAGGTTTACCTTCCATAAGATAAATACCGGCCATTCCGGTGTGCACGTATACGTATATATGTAGATCTATATTTAGAGATGTACATGTGTGGCTACAGTAAAGCATGTACGATGGTGTTGACACCACCACGTGCTGGGTGTGTTGTCCACACAGTATGGGTTCCCCTTGTTGTATGTAATGCACATCCTTACAGGTTTCTACTTCTATTACTCACTCAAGTTAATCAACTTGTTTTACATATATTACTTTTGTATATGTTTAACATGTGAACCAACCTATTAACCTTTTATATAAATGTACTCTAGACTTAAGTTAGCTTGCTGAAGTGCTGATATACAGTTGTACTGGTTTAAACCTAATCAGAGCGGGTTTGGTACTCGTAGTCACATTTTAAGCTTTGGTGGTGGAAAGTCTGTCACCAAAGATGATCAAAAGATAGAAAGTTTGTCTTTGAGTATTTTATTATATTATTTAAAAGTGCTTTCTGCAGCACGGAGGTCTGTCAGGCCATGAGTGCAGTGTGGGGAAGGTGGTCTCTTTGCACCCAGGGGAGAGAAGCACCATCACAACTAGACTTAAGGCTTAAGCAATTTAAAGCTTACCTGTCAGGCACAACCCCACCTCTACACTCTCTAATATACTCACACCTAAGACATGAGAAAGGTCAAGTCACGGACCCTGTCGTGAATCTGAGGATGACGAGAGGACAAGAGACACAGAGCAGTGAAGGAGTTAAAGCCATGAAGTATTTTTCCATTACACTTTGACTTCATGACTGAACAGTGTATTAAACCGTGTATGAGATAAAGTACTTAGGGGAGAGGGAACAACTTGTTGATGGAGGTATTTGTACCAGAGGGAAGGTTTGATATTAATGCACGGGAGAGTCGTTTGAGGTTTTCTCCTTGGAGAGCCGTGACCCCGAGAATAAAAGGGGCGGTGGTTTGAATCATATTAGAGGGTCCGTCCTCCGCCCCTCTCCCCTGACCCGCAGCTCTCAAGTGAAAGAGGTTGTGCAGGGGCCCACGGAGGCAACCGGACGCTGGGACAGAGGTTTTGGCTTCAGATATTGTTCTTTAAAAGAGTCTTTGACCCATTTTGATCCGTGAGTGCCACATGTGGTGAACATCCAAACATTAACAATTTATTGTTTTTGTTTAAAAATAAATGAAAAGTAGACCTGTTGTAGGAGGTCTGGTTGCTGGTCAAAGCTAGTGAGCGGCTTGTATTAAACAAAGATCAACTTCGGGGCTAACCCCCTTCACTTTAATCAGCAGGTGGTAAGCAAGGCACAGGAACTTGGCTTGGGGTCTTGAGTTGTATCTGTATTTTTGATCTTTCTGATACTGTCCACGTCTTCCTGGAGACGCTGGGTCTTTTTTAAATAAAATGTCTCAACACACAGGATGAACTTTGCACAATGTGAACTGTATGGTGTAACGTCAGCTGCCCTGACTTGAGCAGACTCAAGAGCTTGTCAATATTACATCCATGATCTCTGCACGTTTTGAGGCTCGCCTGGTAGACGCAAGTAGACGAACAAAGCTTTAGTTAGCAATTAGCATTTATTTATTAGCCCTCCTTTCACCGGGGGACTTTCTGTTATTGATGTTACACAGGCTAGACCAAGCGCTCCACGACCCTGCCGTGACTCCTCGTGCTGGTAGCTGCTGCACGCTTTCTAAAGGAGGAAACAAAAAGTCTTTCCTGGTCGTTCCCTCATCTCTGCTACCTCGGACCCAAGATAATAAACAAACTATCAAAGCATAACGTTACAGAGACCGTACATCCCCCAGTGCCACAATAAACACAGATGGCTAACGTATAAAACTACAGGCCACTACATGTGAAGATCATAAGACAGCAGTATTATTTTGACTGGCTCTGTTAGATGGATGGATATTGCATTGCACAGGAATACTCAGTAAATATGGATAACACTAGAAGAGAGCGATATATAGCTATAAAATACAATACACAACATAAAGAATACATTTGAATACACTATAAATATGCTAAACTACTATAACTAAAATATAAACGTAGGATAACATACTACAATAGGGTCTTTTTTTTCTTTAATAACTGAAGTTATGCCCCCTATTTCTTTGGAGCAGGTGGCTCAGAATTACACATTGCACCTTTAAGACCTTAGATCATGGGTAATACTACAATAAGGCAAGACACTTATAATTATTCAGTTTGAACGAAGCAAGAGATGTGTTTGAAGGAGGACAAATATTCTTTAGAGGAACTGCTTGGCCAAATTGTGCTGAAACACAAAGAACGATTTAACGATTCACCACGGATTACCAAACCCTCAATTTGATGTTTCCCAATTTGCTTTACTAAGCAATTTGTTCTGGCACATCTCACCTTTTTATCTGTTGACCTCTTACTCAACACTAGTGTTCTCACAGCTCACTTCTCAGATTCCCAGAAGCCACTTCCTCTTTGAACATAACATAAAAAAATTTTTCCCCTCAATTTGATCCAATCGACCAAATCAAACTATACTATACTACTATAACCCGATACTTACAACAACACAATGTGTAAACCATTTACAGAAACAATTATCATTGAGTGAGTGTTCAGATATGTGTGCATAAGTAAGTATTTAAACATCAAATTGCTTCTTTAGTGAAACACTTTCTCTCCCTTACGGCAACGCAACAGAGCCTTGTTCCTCTGCTGCTTCTGCAAGCCGAGGATTAAGAGTGTGGACCACTGAGGACAGATTTGCAACGTTTACTCCCTAAATTGATATTGATTCATCAACCGTAATCATTCGACAGCCTAGAGTTGTTTTTAAGAGTTCTCCATCTAACGGCCTGCTTTTCGACTACTGCCTGACACACAATATGGTTTGTTTACAGTTGCTACGCTGTGTAGGGTCACACAAAACCACGCCCGTAACTGCCAGCAGCTCCTCACAGGACTGTGATTGGGCATTACTGACAATGTTATGTGAACTGACAACATTTTCACCAGTCCAGGAAGTGTTACTGTATGTGTGTGTGTATTTGGTAAGGATTAGGCAGCTAAAATACTTTGGTTAAGGTTAAATGTAGAAATGAGGTTGAAACAGTGTACTACTAATTTGCATCAGCAAATATGTTTTAAGAAAAACATAATGCCACATGAATAACGTTTAAAAATGTTAACATGTCGCCTATTAGGAGAGGGTAAGGCTATCAAGCTGTCACTGGGCTCCAGGTGAGAACTAGTTCGTAAGACGTGTCAATAGTTATTACGAACCACACTAGAGGGCTGAGCCACAGTGAAAAGTTGGCCATCATAGAGAGAAGGGAGACTGAATATCCTTTAAATATAAAGTTAGCAGCGCACATTTTCAGACCGTCTTTTCTGCAATATATTCATAGTGTTGTACTCGTGAAGTGACAAGAGCGAGAGAGAGAAGTTCAACCCTGACTCCTTCTTCACCTCCACACAGCTGGCTAATCTTGGTGAAACAAACTAAACAGTAACTGAAAAAAAGAAAAGAAAAAAAACAGAAAGTCAGCACTTTGATAGCTTCCTTGTTATGTATTACACAATATATTCCCGAGGGAAATGGATGAACCAAACGGCCAACCGCAGTTTGTATCACATCTGTTTCCTCTGTCATCACATAAGGGTGTCAAAATCATACAAGTCACGTTCATTGTATCCATAAATGTAAAACAGATTCAGGAATACTACTGCCGATCATTAATAAATGGAATAACTTGTGGTCCCCTTAATGGCACAAATGTGTTTGATTTGTGCGTAGACTGGCCATCACTTAATAGTTCACTCACTGGAGCAAGATACTAGCACTTCTTGTTTCCCCCAGTGTCTGATTATTATGCAATGGCAAATGACAAATCCATATATAATGTGTTCTGGGAAAATTTGGGTTCATGTTTTTAAAAAAAAGGAAGTGAAATGTTGAAGAAAAAAAGTCTGAGAGTAGACAAAATTAAAAAAAAAAAGTCATGCTGACACGACGAGACAGGATGCGTCAGTAGTATCAAGATTGACTTTCGATAATCATTCACACACATTTAAAACCGAGAAATGCATGGATGAAGTCTTCAGGTGTGAGACATCTCAGACGAATACTAACAATGAAGATACCTTTTACAGCCTTTGTGCTCCTCATCCAAGTATTACAATGTTTGGCTTCAGATGGTACAGTATTCCAACTTTTAAGAGTTTTTTGTGCGATTGTGTAGATATGCACTGTTCTTTATGTGAGACTGTGGTGTCATTTACCATGTGTCAGTGTGTCACCTGCGTTAAATACATTCTTGTATATTTGCTACAGTTTAATATCAAGATGAATCCGGTTTTACATTTTGCAGACATGGGATGGTTGTAACTTTGTTTGCTTTTTAAATTTCAGTTTATTCTTGAATACTTGTCAGTCAATGAAAGACTGTGTAAACATTTGTTCGAAAGGATTTTCTCATTTCTTGTAAGTGCGTAATTCTTTCTCAACAGATTCACCATTTCAACTAACTAACAAGGACGCTGGTTTTTGTTTGGTTAAAACAAATAACGACTGCAATGACATACGCTGGACATTCGGTGACCGACTTCTGGTTCACCAGAGGAAGAAGTGCCTGGGAGCCCAGGGGAAAAGTGTGGGAAGTGAAATAAGCCTCCACGAGTGTGACGAAAACAGCGACCTCCAAAAGTGGGAATGCAAGAATGGAACAGTGCTCGCCCTCAAAGACCAAGAGCTTTACATTGAGCTCACTGCGGATAACACAGCCGTTCTCTCCAGAACAGTAGGACCCAATAACCACCTCACCATTACAGGGACGTCCAATGGAGCTTGTGCCAGAACATACAGAGGTACAGTGTAAAACGTGTTGTCTTGAAGGACTTTCACTGTCCACAGGGCACACTAAATCATAACCATTTTCAGCAATTTTAAGTACAAAAATAGAATGATGATGAGGACAGTTTGTTGTTTTTAGAGAGATGATGAGATTATTTCAAAAAGGATATGTACACGTTAGCTTTATCCAACAGAAGGTCAAACTGGTAAACAGCTGCGCATGGATTTATGTAACATCATATAGTCATAATTGTTTTATAAATCTGCATTTGAATTGTGGTAAAGATAAAACAAACATATCATTTAGCATTGTTTTGAAGTGGTTTGTCATGTCGTAAAAAAAAAGGAAAAAAAGGTAAATCGCTGCAGGTACAGATGTTCTGAAACCAATCTTTGCTTTGTTCTTATCACCTCTTAGAACTTTATGCCATTGGTGGAAATGCAGCTGGACTTCCGTGCATGTTTCCCTTCCAGTACAAAGACCAGTGGTACTCAGACTGCTCGACGCTCGACTCTCCTGACAATAAGCTTTGGTGTGCGGCTGAAACTAAATATCAAAGTGAACGATGGGGCTTCTGCCCGGTTACTTGTAAGTACTGCCTGTAAACATTTTTTGAATACTGTAGTGGGAAAAGGCAGAGACAGAGACAGAGAGACAGAGAGAGAGACAGACAGAGAGAGACAGAGACAGAGAGAGACAGAGAGAGACAGAGAGAGAGACAGAGAGAGACACAGAGAGAGACATAGAGAGACACAGAGAGACACAGAGAGAGACAGAGACAGAGACAGAGAGAGACAGAGAGAGACACAGAGAGAGACAGAGACAGAGAGAGACAGAGAGAGACACAGAGAGAGACAGAGACAGAGAGAGACAGAGACAGAGAGAGACAGAGAGACAGAGACAGAGAGAGACACAGAGAGACAGAGACAGAGACAGAGAGAGACAGAGACAGAGACATAGAGAGACACAGAGAGAGACAGAGAGACAGACAGAAACATAGAGAAACACAGAGAGAGACAAAGAGACAGACAGACAGAGAGAGACACAGAGAGACAGAGACAGAGAGAGACAGAGAGAGAGACAGAGAGACAGAGACAGACAGAGAGACAGAGACATAGAGAGACACAGAGAGAGACAGAGAGACACAGAGAGACAGAGACATAGAGAGACACAGAGAGAGACAGAGACAGAAACAGAGAGAGAGACAGAGAGAGAGACAGAGAGAGAGAGAGAGAGACAGAGAGAGAGAGAGAGAGAGACAGACTTATTCATATTTTGTATATACATTCATAGCCAAAGAAGGCTGGACTATTCACCCAACAACAGGAGCGTATTACCAGCTCAACACACAGTCGGTTCTGACTTGGCCCCAAGCCGAAGCCAGCTGCAAACAGCAGGGAGCCTCCCTGCTCAGTATCAACGATCCTCACGAGCAGGCTTACATCACAGGTAAGGTGACACTGACTCTATACTGAATGTACTAATAAAAGGGATCATGCATTTGGGCACATACAGAAATAATTTGCTGTCTTTGTTTCCATTAAGGGATTTGATTTATAATAGCACTCGTAATTAAAAACATTTTTTATACATTCTTAAAACGCATTACTTGCACTGATGTATCTACATTTTTGCAATGGTGTTGTGTTGTCAAAATAATCAGGAAATCTGAGCCTTACTAACAATAAGTGACAAAGGCAACGACTCATTGTTTTGTCATTTCTGCTTCCCATGCCAGTACTACTAGGTACAGGGGGCAATAAGCTGTGGACTGGGCTGGTCCTGGATCCAGAACATGGCTGGAAATGGTCTAATAGGAGACCTTACCGTTACATGAAATGGGACTCTGGTAGGTTTTTCCTTCACTTCAATTTTGTATTTCTCTATTGTGATATATTTATCACTATCATTATATAATATATTGAAATGTATTAACAAAAAGAATCTAAACAAAATAGAATCTAAAACAAACTATTAAACAAACCTTAATTTACATTTACATCTTTAAAAAGTAAATGTAATGGCCACATTAAAACTTTAACAAAGTCTTCATCTTAAGATGCCAGAATGATTTAGAAGTAAGATTTAGAAAAGACCATCACAATCTATTTTCTTGTAGAGTTGTCTACCGTAACACACTTCCAACTGGCCTCCCCAATAAGACCATTAGACAGTTGCAACTCATTCAAAATGCTGTTGTTAGAATACTAACACCAAGAAGAAAGAACACATTTGCCCAAATATTAGATCCCTGCACTGGCTTCCAGTTTAATATAATATCAATTCTAGGCCCAACATATATTGCAGATATGTTTGCTGATTACAAACTCAGATCTGCAGGGACTTGTCAGTTAGTTGTGTCCAGAGTTTGGTCTGAATGTGGTGAAACGGCAGACATTATGCTGCCCACTGCTGGAACTAAGATACGCCCCAACGTAGCCATTTTAAAACCTAAACTAAAGACTGTTCTCTTTTCCACCGCTTTTAAGTAATCCATTTGAATTGTATCTTTATTTATTTGGTTTAAAAATTGTACTTTCATCTATTTTATTTTAAACTTCTGTCATTTCTTTGTCTGTAAAGCACTTTGTATGACCTCTGTGTATGATAAGGTGCTGTATAAATAAACTAGCCTTGACTTGCAGAATGTAGCCACAGACGAGTAAGTTGAACGTTTTTCTCCCTCATGCTTAAATTTATTCCACTTAAATATGTATACGAGTTACAGCGTTAACAAGTGTAAAACTAGTTCTCTACAATCTCATACCTTTGAATAAATAAAAGTGAGCCGTTAAATGATGTCGCTATCTGCCTAATGAAGTCGACCTAGTTAGAATCCAGCATATCTTTCCAATTTATTTTTCCCCTCCAACATGGTACAAGTTCAACATTTTCTTTACATTTTTCTTTGGTCGTACTATATGTATTCACTCATTCAAACATAATGTGGTGATGAACTTTGTAAACTCAACTTATAGACTGAAAAATACGTTTTCTGTTTTTTGTATTATAATTCCCATGTGTGCCTCGAGTCATGCTGAAATAAAATGTGTTCTAATAAAGTCAACATGCTCTGTCTTCCAGCACATCTAAAGCTCAAATGAAAACATATCTTGTTTGTTAAATCCTTACAAAACTGAAGAGTAAACGATTTTACGGGGGATTATGTGCGAGACTATAACACTGAGACAAATCTGAGGCTGTTTGCAAAAAAACAACTTGTAAGTATAACCATTATCTTTTTTTAGGACATCCACATTCTGATCTGGGACACATTTGTGCAATTTTGGATCCCGCTGTCCAGTACTCCTGGCAAAGTTCACTTTGCAGCAAGAAACTCGGGTACATCTGCTACAGCAGTGCGGCCGAGGTAGCGCCTACACCAGGTAAAGAAAAAGATCTATCTATTCTACACTACAAATGCCCTTTAAAACCGTATAGCTACATCGTATATCTGTCACTCAGTCCGTATATTTCCTTGTTCTTTTCATGATCAGCTGCTGAGCCAGGATTTTGTTCAAGACCTTGGATTCCCTACAATGGCCACTGCTTCCACCTTAACCGTACTGAGAAAACATGGACTGATGCTCAGAGAGTGTGTCGTAATGAAGGAGGAGACCTAGTCACCATCAGAAATGTGGAGGACCAAAGCTTTATCGTCTCTCAACTTGGATACAGTACGTGAAAACAATAAAAACAAACGCATGTTTATCTTCAAAAGGTATAATCATTTCCTTAAAAACAATGTATAGACTAAAAAAAATAATCCCTCTCAATCATACACAAGGACCCACGATAAGTATGTGGCGGCATCCACAGAGATCCTGCCCTCTGCCTGGATTTTCTCTCTTTTTAAAATTATTTTGCTGTGTATTATTCAGCAAAGCCTATGGGGTGTTACCCTCAGCCAATCGGCAGGCTGTCCATTCGCATCCCCAGCTTGACAAACTCCTCCGCTGAATCTCTCTTTTCTCTGCCGATACCAGGCACAAGGCCCCCTTTTAGACGTCTGTATGATACAAAGTGGTGGGATTTGATGGTGAGACTGAATGTGTTAAATGGTCATATGACATCCTCTCATATCGATCGCAGGCCCCTGAATGGAATTGAATTGAAATCGTATGGTGGCAGACTTTGTGATAGCGTAAAATAGTGTATCTTGTCCAAAGAATCTATAACATTGTATTGTGATGAAATTTGAGATTAACACCCATATTATTCATTAGCAACATTAAGTTAATGGCAAGTTGTTTACAGAAACATCCTTTTGTCCATGTCTGCAGTATCCTCTGATAATCTTTGGATTGGACTGAATGACAGGAAGACCGAGAGGCTGTTTGACTGGAGTGACCACTCGACTGTCAGTTTCACGAGCTGGGAATTTGGGAAACCTAAATTCTCAACTGATATACAGGACTGTGTTCTCATGGGGGGAGAGGTAAGGAGCACTATGTGGGTATGGTGCACATATTACCGTATGTACTGTATATGCACTTAAAATACACTCAAAACCTTTTAGAGAACATGGCATCAAATACTGTTATTTTACCTGATTTATCAGACAGCAGTTGACATTGAATACAGTATATTGTCTACTGCATATCTCTGGACCCTAAGTATGATCTTTCATTTGTACAGTTTAAAGACTTTGACATTTTCGTTTGCCATTTCACTAGTGCATTGTCTGTAGTACCTTCCAATACATCCAGTCTCCAGATGAATAAATATATAACACTACTTTGTTACAGGATGGGAACTGGGCTGACCAAGTGTGCGAGAGGAACTATGGCTTCATTTGTATGAAGATGAGTGCCTCAGAACCCACTGGAGATGAAGTGGAGCAGGATGAAGGCTGCAAAGTTGTTAGTTATGTTTACTTATTTATATCCATTTAAAAACAGCTTCTCTTGTTCATGAAGTAATCCGAGATAACCTTTAGGCACTTCACCTAACTCTATCATCTCCCAAAGCTCATTAGAGCCTTTCTTTTTAGCTCAGCAGTTTGGTTATCTACAGCGCAGCAAAGCTCTGATAAATTCACGGTACTCTACCTGCCCAGCTCGACAAATATCTAATCCATGCTAGGGATGGGCTAGATACTACTGTATAAACCATAGACTGTATATATAATGGACGTAGTGTCTGTGTTCGCCATCTTGACCTAACTCTTCGCTAATACAAAAAGGGGCAATAAGGTGGAGCAGAGGCAGGCTGCTGAAACACACCTACCTACCTCGAAGCAGAGTTTGCTGTTTGGTACATACAGGAGAAACATGCAAAACCCACTACAGTCGTCAATAAATGCTGTGTGACGAAAAAAAGATAATTAAAATGGAGGTGGAGTGCAAACTTTCCAGGTAAAGTTAGCATAACACAAGTCTGCAACAACTATGCACAGTCATCTGAGAGTGAAGCCTGGCAGCAGTGTGCGCATGTGCGTGCAGGGGGGAGGTGTTGTCTTTGGACCATGGTCGAATAGTTCCCAGCTAATATCGACTAGTATTTTTGCTTGAAATGCCCATCCCTGAGATATTTTCCTCATCAAGACCAAAATAGAAAGCTAAAAGGCGATTAAATATTATACCTAAATGTACAGGTTGGGTAAAAAACACCGCTTCAAATGAATGCTAATGTCCCCCTTACTATGTTATAAGAACAACATGTCGGGGCTGTATGTTTTTCAGCGTGTGATTCCCCTAAATGTTCAAAAATGTTTCTTTAAAATCCATGAATGCAGCATTAAATAAAAGGTTTAACTTTATAAAACGTTATACTGCATTTAGGCCGAGTTTACATTTCTAGAATATTTATGTAATTGTAGTGATTATATCATCTTTGATTTTTATCAGTTTCTTTTCCTCCTTTACAAATTCATTAATTATGGAAAGTTATAAAATATCTCACAATTGTCTTTCTTCACTTTCTTTTCTTTTCCAACAATCCAGGGGTGGAGAAGACATGGCTCTTACTGCTACTTTATAGGGCCACAGAACAAAGCTTTTGATGAAGCCAAAGATGACTGTATGAACTCAGGTTCCTACTTAGCCGATGTTTCAAATGTGTAAGAACAATTATTTTCACTCCAAATGTCCTGAGTAACTCTACATTTCAAATGTATTAGGACAAACAGAATAAAAATATAAAAAGGCTTTTTTTCAATTACTGAGAACAGAAATCCTGCGATCCTAATTGTGCAAATATCTCCAGAGTGGACAATGCCTTCCTTGTCAGCTTGGTGGGGATGAGAGCAGAGAAATACTTCTGGCTCGGCCTCTCAAACCAGAAAGACATTGATCTATTTGTGTGGACCAACACAGACTCTGTGAGGTACACTCACTGGAACGCTCAGATGCCAGGTATGGAACAATCTTAAACTCCATCTGTAAGGTGTGTCAGAAGGTAGCTTCACAATTGACAGTTTACCATTTTCCCTCAACAATGCAAGGTCACCAACAGGGCTGTGTTGCCATGAAAACTGGGGTTTTTGCTGGCCTCTGGGATGTGCTGCCCTGCACCAATAAGGAGAAATACATCTGCAAACACCTGGCAGAGGGGGCAGTTTTAACCCCTGCACCACCGACTGTTCCCCCTGCCACGTGCGCGGACGGCTGGGCTCAAATGAGATCAAGACACTATTGTTATAAGGTACAGCCACGTGTAAAAAAATAAAGCTTAAAGAATCGCACATACAAAGACTGCAAAGACAATAAAACACTGTTTGCTTGTCACTCTACCTAACCACGTTGAACCTCTGCCTTGTGTTGAAGTTATTTTCACAGTCATCCTTTGACAAGAGGACCTGGTATGAGGCCAGAGATTACTGCAGGGCCATCAGAGGAGACCTGCTCAGCATTCACAGTGCTGATGATATGACATTGCCCCTACCTCGGTACAGTATGACCGATCAACGTACAAAATTAAGAAATGCGAAACGTGTTGCAGAAGAAGATGTAGGTTAGCTAGTCCAGCTGAGCCTTAGGTAATGCATTTACAGATGACTGCTAAATTAGGCAAAACTTTGATCTTCATTTTTCAAACAGGTTTTATATTTGAATCATCAGTATGATATTCATAATATAATCATTGTTCATTGCAGACATGAAAAAGTCTGGATTGGACTTAGTGCCCCTGACCCAGTCACCGGTTATGTGTGGAGTGATGGATCGCCAGTGAGTTATTGGTGTTCTACTTAATGATAATAATTGAGACCATCATTTAGTTTAGGATGCTTAATTAAATAGATAACAATATAAATCATGTGTTTTATTGTTTGCTTTTGTTTACAGCTGCAGTTTCAAAATTGGAAGGATGGAGAGCCAAACAACAAAAACAATGTGGAATCTTGCACTGAAATCGAATCGAGTGGGTCTTGGAACGATGTGCATTGCGAGACGTACGATGATTGGCTTTGCCAGATCCGTACAGGTAAAATGAGAATGGAACGGTTTCTTTCGCTCTTGTTTGGTTACCAAGGTTTCAAAGAAGAGCATGTCATGTTTGTAACCTTTGTTGAAGGTTAACTGAACAAGTTCGACCTTCCAACGATGTCTTTATCAAATGTATTTAGGTGAACTCAACTACCTACTATCACTCCAGTACTTTGCTCAGTGTTCTGGATATAATTTCTTCTATCTGTCCTTACAGGAGTAACTCCAAATCCACCTCCAGACCGCGTCACTCCAGGTAAGTGGGCCATTTTTCTATGTAACCACAAAGAAAACATTGCAAATATGCTTTTAGGCCAAACATTATTTTCTAATGTATGGTTTAAATTTGCTGCAGTTACTTCACTGTGGGTTGAGCCTCCTTTAATATTTAGTGTAATGTTTACAATGTTCACCATCTTAGTTTAGTGTGTTAACATTTGCTAATTAACACAAAGTACAGATGAGGCTGATAGGAATGTTATTAGTAGGAATCTCATGAGGAACCAATATTTCGGGACCAAGTCGATGCCAAAATTCTGTAAACGTGACAGGACCCGTATGTACTATAAGTACTGTAGGTACCGGGGGGGTTCACGCCGATGTGTTAAAATCGGAAAGGAAATAAGGCATTTCAATTCTGACTCTGCTCATCGGTTCCTAAAGCAAACTGGTCTGGCCCTGGACCGCAGGATTTCTCCTCTGCTACCTCTCACCGCTCTCTTTTGCTCAACCCAACACTCGCTCCGTACACACTTGACTTTTTGTGATTATTTATTCAGTTAACTCACTGTGACTTGTCCAGGAGACACAACCTATGTTTTCCTGATAATGCTACATTATGAAACAACAAACCCGTGTTGAAATCAGCAGGAGAGCAAGTTGACGGTAGCTGTTAGCACTCAGTCTCAGAGGTGCAATTGACTTGTATTACGGGCCAAGATAAATTATACCTTTACCATGATGTGTTCAAATGTGATCTTGAAAAGCGTATTCAAGGTTACAGTTGTTTGAAGAAGATGTTTTTCGCAGCAGTATAAAATAGATGTTGGAGAAGGAATTATGACCCGTTAAACCTTCTGACAAAAACAATATTCAAACGAGTGTATGTTGAAGTACATGGGATTTATTGTTTTGTTTTTTTACCGTGGTATCGATTTGGTATCAAGAATCGTGGAATTCCACTGGTATCGGTACCGACTACTGCATTTCTGGTACCGTGACATCTCTAGTTATTAGTTTTGCAGGTAATTTGTCACAAATCAGAGTATTAGAAAAACAAAAAGTTTGGTCTGATGCTGGATGAAAAGTTAAGGGACCTCCAAACTTATTGATATGAATCCTGCTGAGGGGGACATGAAGATCTGCACCAAATTTCATTGCAAGCGTTATAGTTACTAAGATATTTCACTCAAAGCCACAAATGTGAACTTCACGGTGGCAATAGAGGAAAAGTCAGGGGATCGCTTGATGCCGCTTGCATGTAATGTAACTGAAATCTGAACCTACACATGTCCTGTAATACATTACATCTTTCTGACATGTCTTCAGACTACAAAATCTCAGACGGGTGGCGAGAATGGAATGGGTCTCAGTATTATATAGCGCTCTGGTCGACGGCCATGGAAGAAGCTCGTAGAGCCTGCCAACAGAGGCATAGTGACTTGGTTACTATCAACAGTGAAGCTGAAAGTGTCTTTTTATGGAAACAGGTGAGTGAGCGAGTACTCATTAGCCATAGCATTTAAGCTTAGAACATACTGCAACGTAAGTACTGCTAGTGTTACTGTTGCCCTTTGTCTGTGCATGTAGGTGTCCAGAGAAGGTGGGAATTACTGGATAGGCCTGAACGTAGAGCTTGATAGAACATATGGGTGAGTATGAACTACATAATGAATAATGGGTTAAACAAAAATGAGAAAAGAGTTAAAAGAAACGTATCAAAACTATGCGATATGTAGATAATCGAGGATACTGCACTCAGGTGGCTCCAGTCCTACCTGTCCGACAGATCCCACATCATTTCCCATCACAACCACTCCTCTGCCACAGCGCCAGTCACCCAAGGTATCCCCCAAGGTTCAGTACTCGGCCCGCTCCTCTTAACAATCTACATCCTCCCCCTCGGTTAGATACTCTGCCACTTCAACCTGGACTTCCACTGCTATGCCGACGACACGCAGATCTAACTCAGCACCAAATCCCCCCATAACCCACCCCTCTCACACATCGACTCATGTCTCACAGAAATAAAAAACTGGATGCAACACAACTTCCTCAAACTTAACAATAGCAAAACTGAACTCCTCCTCATCGGCTCCAAATCCACACTCAGCAAAACCTTTAACCTGACACTCACAATTGACGGCACCACTGTTTCCCCTTCTCCTCAGGCACGCAACCGTGGCGTGATCTTCGACCTCACCCTCTCCCTTGAACCCCATATCAGCCATATTGTCAAAACTTCCTTTTTCCACCTCCGCAACATTGCAAAAATCAGACCGTCTCTCATCTGCCTAGCAGGTGAAAGACTGATTCACACCTTGATTTCCTCCCGCCTTGACTACTGTAACTCCCTTCTATATGGCATCACCGCAAGCGCCATCAACAGACTCCAACTGGTCCAGAACTCCGCCGCCCGACTCCTCACACACACCAAATCTTGGCACTCCCTCCCCCAAGACATCCGTGACTCTTAGTCCCTCTCCATATTTCAGTCCCGCCTCAAGACGCACCTCTTCTTTTTAGGACACAATTTGTCTATTCAAATTAATCATCATCATTATCATCTCTGAATAGTCTGGTCACCCAAAAGAGTAAGAGAGTCACCAACTCCTGGAGGGACGTGCCAGTCTCCTGAGCTTGCTAGATGCTCCACTTTGTTCACTTTGCTAGTCCCAACTTTGAGTGTCTGCCGTTTAGTTCTGGGCAGGTAGCATACAGTCTGTCTGTCAGAAAAACTGCTTCCTGTCGTGGCTGGTGAGGAAGCTGATAAGAGCTGAGTTTCCGAGCAAGAAAACCAAAACATTTAATCAAAAATAGACTAAAGGGCTCTCGAGAGCTGAGGGGGACTGCATGGTGATAGTGATGTGGGTTCGCCATTACAAGCATTAGTATTGATTAGAGCAGCGTGAATTATGAAGCAGTTAAATTACTTCTGTACAAAATCTGGTGGATTTTTCTGCCTTGATTGAAGAGCAGAACTAATTTTGTACTATTGCAATATAACAATTTATAACATTAAAAAAACACAATATGGAAATGAAAGTAAATGTGTGCCAAGGATGTATGTGTCTTTAAAATTTTCAAAAAAGGTGGATGGATGGTTCTCCAGTGGTGTTTCAAAAGTGGGATGAAAATCAACCTGTTTTCCAACGCAATGATGAGAATTGCGCTGTCATGACTTCATTTACGGGTGAGTAATGGCCTACTTTCATATAATGCATGTAATAAAGAACTTAAATGTAAAAATTAACATTGTTTATATCAATATTTTGTAGTATTTGTTTAATGTTGTATTTTGATTTACAGGGTTCTGGCATGATTTTAATTGTGGGTATGAGCACAAGTTCATTTGTAAACGCAGTAGCTCACCACCTGCCAACGCCACTGTACCGCCAACAATTCTTCCGAAAGGTGGCTGTCCACAAAACTGGGAAAAATTTGACTCAAAGGTTAGAGGTCACTTTTAATTTCATAAATGTCATGATGGAGAAACTGATGTTGCATGAAATGGGCCTTTAATCTAACAAAGCATTGATCTATATGTGGATGAAAAATAAAGTTGCTGCTCTTTTGAGACACTCAAAGCTGTTGATTTTTCACCGTAGTGTTACAGCATCAATAATAAACAGAGGGAGACGTTCAAAGGCGCAAAGACACAATGCAAAGCAATGGGAGGAAAGCTGGCCTCAATTCTCTCAAGACATGCACAAGGTGTGTTCTGTGTTTCTTTCCCAGAAAACTATTATTTTTATATGCATATCGGGCATATCATGCAAATGTCTGTTGGGTGTCCCAGTAAAGTCAGCCAGAGAAAATGGGCCCTATTAGTGAATAGTTATACACATTTGAAGTTGTTTGCATTAACAACATTTGTTCATTAATATTTTCTTTTGTTTAAAATACTTGTATACATGGTTTTATATATACACAGTACTCAAGCTCTAAAGCTGTTTCTACTTTGTCCATTATTAGTATACACTATATACTGTATTTTATGTATATTTAGGCAAAACTGGTGAAAAAATAAAAGATTAATTATATGATTAATGTGCATTACATTTTCAGTGTTTTTGACTACTAAATTGGCTGACGAACCTACCACAGACCTGTGGGTTGGTTTGTATGAATTAAATGGCAATAAATTTCTTTGGATTGATGGGCGACGAATGCGATACACCAACTGGGCGTCTGCAGTAAGTGGACACTTTGATTTTTGTGTTATAATATTAAGTACAAGAGATATGTGATGCACTACTAAAAACTCTAAAGCTCTCTCTTATTTTTACTGTTTTTTCATGAAAATTCTTTCTCTATTTTTGCAGGAACATTATCGATCTGGAATGATTCCTTTTGAGGTAGTTAACATATTTAAAACTTGAGGGTTGCACCATATTAGAAAAAACCGACATTGCAATATTACTTTTCTGCAATATGAATTGTGAGTATTTACCTTAAATGACATTTTAAAGTTAAATGCACCACGCTGGTGCACTTTGAGAGCAAAATAAAAGGCTAGATTTAGAGGATAGGCAATGTTGTGCTCTTGTAAACTATTTAATCATAAACCCATTGGGTGCATATGAATGATAATAATACAGCAAAAACATCTCAATCGCTGGCTGGTGTCTGGCTGTTAATTTAGGAAGCGCTTGATTTGATATTCAGCTGCGTTTTCTATAAGCGGAGCACTAATTTAAACATTAATATCAAATATCATCATGTTCATTTAATTGTGGGAAGCCAAATACATGATCGCAACTAAAATGAGATTAATTGTGCAGCCCTAGGTAATGTCTAGTACACACAATCTAAATTCACAATTTTGATAAATGATATGCATCTGTATTGTTTGTATAAAATGTTCTGTTTATATATTCATACACATTTCTGACATCCCGATTTTTATTGAAGATGGATTTTCACATGTCGTTTGGTCGTATGCCAGAGCCTGAGGTAATAGTTTAACAGAAAATTATTTGGATTATTGCTTATTTTGTGAGGATATTTATATGAATTTGTCTAAATAAATAAAATCAAGAATGTACAGGGAATCCTTTTACAAGTACAGTATATTATTGGTTGCCCTGCTACCTCGTTGATTCTGTTCATGGTGGTGATTATTATGTGTAGGCAGTAACATAAGAGCTGCCTCCTCTTAGACAATAGAAAAGGTATCCTGTTCAACCATTGATCATATTTTGCAAATTAGTCAGTAGTACTTCTGTTTTTTTGTTTTTTTTATGGAAAAGCTGCTGTCAGTCTAAATCTCACCATAGTTTTCTCTTTACCTCACATCACTGTTTCACTGGAAGAGGTGTGCTGCGTTGACTACCAATCCCAACATTGGTATTGGGAAATGGATAAAAGGTTCCTGCAATGACACCAAAGGATATGTCTGTCTTCGAAATGTTGGTGAGCCTATCCTTGGCCATTTCTCTTGAATGGATTTCCTATGACCTAGAATGATTTTTTCAAACAAGGACTGTTACAATATTGTGCTATTGAAATTCGTTGCATACAGGGATTGTCATGGTGATGACCCTGATGTGTCCATATCATTATTATCATTATTATATCCAAACTTTTACTTTTACAAGATACTATGCATTTCCCTAATTCCCAAAATGTAATACCATCAGCCAAACATCATTTCGCATGACTAAGAGATGTTGGTGTATTTTGGAACAAATAATGGTCAGTGATGATGAAAAAAAAAAAGAGTTAATGAGGTTAAATTCAGGACCCACTTTGCAATTGTATGGCTAAAGAAGCCTCAGTTAATTTTGCGATCGGCAAATTCTACCTACAACAGCACCAGTTGTATTAAAGCAACTAACGATTTGTTGTGACTGTTCTGTATCATGATCAATATTCCCCAACCATCAAAATGTGATAAACATGACTCCAACACTACACATTGAAGACGCTTTGTACTGTATTTGATACCCAAGCCTATTCAAACGGGACAGTTTTTAAAAAATGGGATGAGTGAGTAATTTCAATAATACCTGTTGAGCATCTGTACAGGCCCCTGGCTTTAAGAACGAATGGAAAAACTAAATGCGCCTAATTTCTCGCCCCGAACAGACCCTTCTCTCCCAGACTCCCCTGAACCAACACTTTCTACCGACTATGTCAAAATATTTAATGACTCTATCAAGGTTGTTACTCAACAAATGAGCTGGGATGCAGCCAAAAAGCTCTGTGAAGGAGATGGTGCTAAACTGGCTAGTCTGCGAAATAAGTGGACACAGGCCTATGTTGAGTTGCTGGCTTTGAGTCTCAACGGTCCTGTGTGGATTGGACTGAACAAAGATCAGGTACAGTGCTGAAAGCCTTGCAAACTAAACATTCTTACCTTAGTAATTTCATCTGTAATTGTTAAAAATCAAGTTATATTTGTTTCGATAAATATTTATTACAAATAGTCCATTTATATTATTGATGTCTTTTATTATAACTAAATGTTTTCTATACTTTTGTCCATGATGTAGCATAAAATCCTAACAAAGCAGTATTAATGTATTCAGATTAACCAGAAATACAAAAACTACATTTCACAAAAGAAAACATTTAACATCCTTTTCAGCAGAGCTGGTGACTAGCTAATTGTAAGAAAATGAGTTGATCCTTGATTAGCTCTGACTAGCCCATCTTTTGAAAGAATGATGCTGAATGCAGTTTTATCAATCTTTGCTTTCAGACTGGCGGATATTTCAGATATATTGATGGCTGGCATGTCACCATGCCCAATTGGGGCAGACAAGAACCAAGCACAATCCTACCTTGTGTGTTCATGGGTGTGGATGGAAAATGGGCGACTGCTGACTGCAATCGGAACATGAGCAGCATTTGCATGAAGTCTACAGGTAAGGCTCGTGTATATTTTAATAACTTCATATGTGGCGCATCCTGAATGTTAATGTCGACATACATCCTGTAGTGCTGTCACGATACTAAAATTTGGACTTTGATATGATACCTGCATAAAGTATCTCGATACCGATCCTGAAACGGCAAAAGCCTAAAACATCTGGAATGTAATGGAATAATATGAATACAAGTCATTTTATTAATAAAAAATAAAACTGAATATATCTAGACAACATCAATGCAAGACAATGGAGGATGTAAAAAGAAGCCATAAAACAACAGGACTGAACTATTGCACCAGAGTGTGTTTTAGTGTGCAGTGTTTCCCCTACCATTGTCTTGGAGGGGCGCTGCGCCCTGCCAACAGAGCCCCGCGCCCCGTCTGAAATTCAAGGTGTTTTTTTCTCTTTCTCGAATTTAAAATAAATAAATATTTGTTTTATTCACAACTCACTTTTCAGAAAGGAGAGGAGAGAACTAAATAGAAACCAACGCTGTCAACACTGAAACATGCACATAAATTAGATAGATAACATAAGCGTTTACTTTAATTAATAGAAGAGCACCTGTTCAATGTGAAAAGTGAGTTGTGAATATAAAAAAAAGAAAGAAATCCAGGGAAAAAAACACATTGAATTTCCAGGGGTGCGCAGCGCCTCTCCAAGACAATGGAGAATGTGAAACACTAACATCCTGCCTTCACCTGGTTCGTTAGTGTTCCACAATATTGTCAAATAGGTGCTTACTTCAGTGCATTGGAATTGATAGAATGTACTGCCATACAGTAATTAGTTTATCGCAGAGTCAATGTCTCTCATTCACAGATGTGCCACCGACAGAGTCAAGCTCTTTCCCAGGATTTTGCCCCGAAGACCCCGAAGACCCAGAAACATCCAGATACAGTAGACAGAGTAACTTCTGGCGACCATTTAGGAGGTTTTGTTACCTCATTCTCACTAACATGATTGAGTGGCCAGATGCATCTGCTAACTGTATAAGACATGGTAAGTATTTTCTATGGATGGTCTAATGCATATTATCACTCGTATCACTTGTGTTTACTTCAACTAAAAACCTGTCTCTTTGTTTGCTTGTTTGTTTATCAAGGTGGAAGTCTTGCCAGCATTGAAGATCCTTTGGAGCAAGCATTCATTCAAAGCAATATCAAAATGTATGAAGACAGCCAAAACTCTTTCTGGATCGGCTTGTATAAAACTCACAAAGGTACAGTCACATTGTCTGATCTTTCATGAAAAGAAACATAAAGCTACACTAGGACATTAAGAAGGAACATTTTCTTTGTAAAACAGATAACTGTTAATTACTTATTCCTGCTGAATAAAGAACTGAAACAGGCATATAAACTAAGTTAACAAATGGAGAATGAACCAATACAGCTGTACCCATCAATATCTTTGTATCAAAGTTAGATGTATCATATGAAAGGTATCGCTTGTTCTACTTCCCCCAATGGTCCAATTAATGTGGCTTTGGGGTCAATATACAATAAGAAAAAATATAGGAAATGTTATAAGTTATACAAGCACATGTGGAAAACTTCAATGTTTATAAATCTTGTTTCCTTTCACAGTATAAAGTATAAAATTAAAGAACCACTTCAGGGAAAAAAATACTGAATTTCTATTTGTCCCCAGGCATGTGGCAGTGGTTGGATAAAACCGTCATGGTCTACAATAACTGGCTTAACGGTCAAAACATGGGTGATTATGGATCGATTAAATCTAAGGATGGTAAATGGATGGCATTGAATCAGTGGTACCAAAGAGGATATATTTGCAAAACACCCAAAGGTGAGATCATCATTCTTTAATAGGACTTGGTTAACAATTAAAGTAATGTTTTTGAAACAACAATTTAAATGAAATCAAAAATATATTCATAGATTGATTTTAATATTTAGAGTATAATGTCAATGAAATGAAACATAAATGCTACTTTTATTTATTTATTTTTTAAATCATGTTTGTTATCTTTCTAGAATTACAACAAGCGCCACAGGGAACTGGTAGGTTACATCTTTTTATCCTTTTTATTTGACTCATAATTATACATTTGTTCTGGCTCATCATCTATGTGTGGAATCTGTACAGTTAATCCTGTGGTGGATCGTCAAACCCGTGGCCACATCATTTTGGCAGTTGTGCTGGTCATTATTGCGATTGCCATTGGAGCAGTCATCGCCTTGTTTCTCTTCAAGAAGTCTGGCCTCCGCTTACCTATCCCTGGAAAGTTATCTACCTTCGACAACCCACTCTTCTTCAACAATGTGGTCGACGCAAATAAACTGGTTGCAAATATAGAGGAAGAGAACCCACGGCCTGTGTGATGTAAATACCAGCATTTCATGTTCTGTTTTGAAATGAGAGAAGTTTCAATGCAGTTATAAAAAACTGGCTTTAATGAACTAAACTATTTCAAATAAGGTTGAAGTGATTACCATTGACATAACCATAACGCTATATATAACGCGTTATCTGCTATATATATATATGTGTGTATGTATGTATGTATGTATGTATGTATGTATGTATGTATGTATGTATGTATGTATGTATGTATGTATGTATGTATGTATGTATGTATATATATATATATATATATATATATATATATATATATATATATATATATATATATATATATATATATATATATATATATATATATATATATATATATATATATATATATATATATACATACATACATACATACATACATACATACATACATACATACATACATACATACATACGTATGTATGTATGTATGTATGTATGTATATGTATATGTATATATATATATATATATACACATATACACACATACATACATACATACATACATACATACATACATACATACATACATACATACATATATATATACACACACATACATACATACATATTATATATAATGCTTGATTATAAAACATATTTGGATTGGAACTTGCAGTCCAGCTGACCTGACACGTGGTCGCGCCTGCATGGACTTGTGGTGTGTCCGTGGAGGGGGATCCGTCTGCACAGCAATTTCATTCTGACATATCTGAAATGTACAAAACACAACTTTACTAATAAATCTTTCAAACCAGCTTGAAATTGTATTGCATGTTTATACATGTCTGCGTAAAGAAAATATCTAATAACATTCATAATAAAACATGTGGTTAAATTGATTGAGAGAGCAATGATATCAAATTATACAAATACATGAATTATGTACATGCATGTGGTGATTGTATGTTTAACACGCTATGTGCAAGTCTACTGGTACTACAACTGTAATGTACAGATGACGTACAGTCTGTATACTTACTGGTGTACACACAGCTTCCTCCCCAGTGTGGATGTCCAATAGATGGTCGCTGATCATACAGGTATCCTCAGTTCTGTCAGTGGCTTCATTCACTAATGTTTCAATACCTATGTAATAATAGGGTGATAGTTAAAAGTTAAAAAGACTCACGCTTTTACTTAAACTACAGAATTAAATGGGGAAGCCTGTTCTAAACATTGAATCTATACTTAATTAAGCTAATGAAGTGTAATTAGCTAAAGCTATTCATACTACAAACAATAACACACAGATATTGGCTAGGGCCTGGTGTAGATAGATAGATACTTTATTCATCCCGAGGGAAATTTAGGAAACATTTACATTACAGTTTACATTTGTATGTCAACTCGTTACATACAGTAGGCCTAGACCGATTATGGCTTTATGCTTGAAACAATAAATACAGTAAACAAGTAGCACGGCTTACCTTTGCTCTCTCCCTTGTGGCGAATGCATTCCGTCGTCTCTTTGGTGGAGGACTCTGCACCGACGTGTTTGAGTCGGCGTGCTGGCTTGTGCTGGCTGGGGTCTCGGCAGTATTGTAGGCACAGCATCTGCGTTCAGTTTTAAATTCTTTTTGAATCTCATTTCCTTGGCGAGCATAGTTTGTTCGAAACACGATCTCTCAAAGTGCTGCCCACAAATCGTCGGTTTCATCGACGCACTTGTCTTGTCCATAAACGCGACATTTTATCCTCTTTTGGCCACAGAAAGCTAGATTTGGAGACGGCCCCACATCCCCATACAACACATCGCTTCACAATTATCCTTGACGATTGATTGTTGTGCGTTCTTTCTCGTAATAATTGACAGCAGTCTTTGCTAGACGCTTCAACGCAGACGAACACTGGCGGTGGCTGTAACGCAGACGAACACTGGCGGCGGCTGTATTATACTTGCGCCCGCTGTATTCTACTTGTGACATCATCGCCCGAACATTGCCGAAGTGGATGCTCTCGGCGCAGCGATCGATTGTTGTTAGCGGAAGTCATTTTTATGTTGTTATGATTGTGATTTATTACGAATACATCAATATTAACCATATATATATATGGCACATTTCACAATAGATATGCAACCTCTATCATATACCAAGGTCAATAACACTGACGAAATATCATTTCGTAGGCCCTTTAAGTACCTTGCTCAGGGGCACAATGGTGGGAGCCCTGGCATTGAACTCACAACCATCTGGTGTTGTATTTGGAAGCCAGACCACCAGACCACTAGTCATCACCATTTACGTCAATTTTCTGTTTTCTTCAAGAATTCAAAGTAACATGGGATGAGTAATTGATATACAATTGGTAAACTGGCAGACATTTTTGCACATGCTCATTCACAGGGCACACAGTCAACAGGTGGCTGAACCAACAATAAATGCACAATTTGAGAAATTCCCTAATGATTTCATACAGTAGGCTACAGGCTCTGTCCCTACAGTGTCTCTATAGTCAGCCGTTAAAATACAACAGACTGCACAGCACTTAATATAATCCACATAACAGCAACAAAAACACAGCTAGGTGTTTAATACACAGGGACAGCTACGGAGAAACACTTACGAAACAAGCGAGCAGAAGCAATTAGCGAACAGAGACAGACAGACAGACTCACGTTATTTGACGTCCGTTCTTCTTTCTGTCGTTATTTGACGTCCATTCTTCTTTCTGTCGTTATTTGACGTCCATTCTTCTTTCTCTCCTGGAGATGAAGTATCCATGCCATATATTGTCCAACTGTTGCCGTGTTGGTCATTTCAGTTGTTGATATAAACCTCCAGCTCCTTTCTCCATCGCAGTTTGTTAGCCAAAAACACGTAAACTAGTTAGCTGCTCATTAGCAACACTAGAAAACAAGCTAGCCAACTCCGTTAACTGACGTTAATTCTCCCGTTTGTTTCGTTCAGCGTTAAATTAGTTAACTTTTCTAATGTTTGTTGTGAGGCCAGAGTATGACGGTCTTCACAATTCACTTCTGAGATTTTCTTAGAGACTATTTTTGCAGAGGTATGAACGCATATAAATGTCCGTTACTAATATTGTTCATCAAAGGATGCCAACATCATCAACTCACCTGTGATCCCTTCAGTAGACTATGCTAAGAGTGCATTACCATCTTTGTCCACACTCACTTGATTACATCCATCTGCCGTTCTAATCCCAGAGGCGCTGTTTCACACATTTAAGGAAACCCGGTCAAATTGACCCGTTTTAAAATTTCAACATCAAGGAAAAGTATGTTCAAATTATTTTTTCTCTACGAAACTTATTCTGCTTGGTTTATTTACTGTACTAAATGTGATATGTTTAGTACATATCACATGTATATGCATCAACATATAACACCCAGGGTCATTGAAAGTGGAGGCTAAAAGGGGCAGAAGTGAAATTTAGACCATTTTTTTCTTTGAAAATGTTAGACATATTGGTATTTTCTAGTAAACATTGCATTTTGATGCACTGACACAGACACTGACACGGACACACACTGACACAGACACACACTGACACACACAGACACTGACACAGACACACACTTATACAGACACAGACACATACCTTGTTTGTTTTGTTCAACCCTGAAGTTTTTCTTATGTTCAGAACAAGCAGTTAGAATATGTATGTTTTTTCTTTTTTTAAATGAATATATAAATAAATGAACATGAGTAGCTCTTTATTAATGGTATATGGGTGGTAGCCACAACACCCTTCTATTGTCTGAAAATGCCTGAAAGACACAAAACTAAATACAAATTGATTGAATTGTTAGTAATGTAATTAGTAATGAAGAAAAAACTAAGAGTAGTAGGATTTTTTGGGTGTATAATTACTATAAATTTGGTTGAACATGAGCCGGGTCAAATTGACCCAAAGACCCTGGGTGTGACTAAAAAACGAAGATCCTACGAGGGTTAACATAGATTAAGCAACATTTTGAATAAATAAATCAACATTTTGGGAAATAAGCTTATTATGCTTTCTAGTGGAGAGTCAGAAAAGAAGTTTGACACCATTTGTATGTATACAAATATTTTCTAGGGTCCTGGGTAAGACGTTAAACTGCATCCTATTGTGGGCGGATGGGGCTCATAGCCATGCAAGGCAACCCATCTAGGAGAAGGACACTCCGAACAAACACCAAGGGTGCTGTTCGCACCCTCCGAGCCGTATACCACCTGGAGGCATCGGAGTGAAGGGCGGATAAGGGCTTATGCCCAAAATGGCCAGAGTAGGACTGTGAGGAGCTGCGCCCCACAGTTCTTATATTTGCGCATTGTAAGGCCTAAATTATGGAGAACAAAGTCATTCCAAATCCTATACTTCCAGCGGCGGGAGTCCGCAGGAACCAAGCAACGGACGGTGGTGCTGGTCCTCTCCCCGGAGGACAGTATGACGATAGGACCTCAAACCCGGAAGGGGGGCTTCTATCCGACCACAGCACACGGTCCAAAACACTCCTGCGTTGCCGGAGACCATTCACCATGGGAACCTTCAATGCAAACACAGTTAGAATGTGGCAATGTGTAACCAATGTGGCACAAGCTGAGGAGGTGGAGAAGTTCTATGAGGACCTTGCAACAGCGGTCCGTGATATCCCGGCTCACAACTTCCTTGCAATCCTGGGTGACTTCAATGCAAGTCTCGGACCGGAGGACGCACCTCTCATGTACCACAACTCCACTAACCGCAATGGCGAACATCTTGGCAGCCCTACTTATGGAGCACAAGCTACTAGCTGCGAACACCATGTTCCAGAAAAAAATGGGCAAGAGATGGACCTTCCGGGATCAGGCTACCGGTATGCAACGTCAACTGGACTACATACTAGTAAGGCGAAGGTGGAGAAACTCCATCTTGAACGCTCAACCTTACAGCACGTTCAACTCTGTGGGCTCTGATCATTGAGTGGTCTCCATGAGGGTGAGACTGAGCCTCAGGGTCCCCAAACCAAGCCTGAAGACCCGGTATGACTGGAAGGCATTCTCGGCCAGCCCTGGCCTTCAAACCAGGTACGCAGTGGAGGTGAGGAATCGCTTCCAGCTGCTGGGCGAGGAGGAGGAGCCTAATGCCAAGTACAGTCGGTTCATTGCTGCGAACGTGGAGGTGACCAGTATGTGTGTTCCAGTGATGGAGAGGAATGGAGTATCCCAGAGGTCCAGGCATCCGGAGGTCATGGTGGCGCGTGAGGGAGTGGAGGAAGCAAGCCGAGAACTCTGATCTTGACGACATCATCATGGAGTTCTGCAACTGCGTCCTTATGACAAACAGCCAGCCTGATATGTGGTCTCTCTCTAACATCATCCCAGTGCCTAAGTCCGGAGATCTCTCGAAACCAGACAACTACCTTGGCACAAATCTGCAAAAATATACAACCGCATGATACTGAACCGGATACGAAGCGCCATCGACCCCCACCTGAGAGAGAACCAAAACGGTTTCCGAAGGCCATCAGTGGACGGGAGCTAGAGCTCGGCCTCACAATAACACCTAGGAGGTCGAGACGACACCCCGCTCTAGTCCTAACAGACCTGGACTATGCGGATGACATCAGTCTGCTCTCTGACCGCGTAGAGCAAGCACAGGAACTCCTGGGCAGAGTGGAGACAGAGTGCGCCAAGGTTGGCCTTCAGCTAAATGCCAAGAAAACTGAGTTCATAACATATAACATCCCCCCGGACCATCCACCTCTAAAAACAACAGGAGGCACTGCTCTAAAGGAAGTCAATGATTTCAAATACCTGGGCTTGTGGGTCAACTCGTCCGAGCAAGACCTTAAAGTGAGGAAGGCGCTTGCATGGAGGGCCCTGAACGGCATGACCTGTGTGTGGAACTCCAACCTCCCTTGACAAATGAAACTCAGCTTCATTCAACAGTGGAGTCTGCTCTCCTGTATGGCAGTGAATGCTGGACCCTGAACCCTACCCTGCAGAAATCCCTAGATGGGTGCTACATGAGAATGCGGCATGTGGTACTTGGCATCAACAAGGATGAGCATGTCACCAACAAGCACTTGTATGGGGGGTGGGGCGCTAAGGGTGGGCGAGAAAACAGCGGTCAGGAGAATGAGGCTGGTAGGTCACTGCCAGAGACACCCAGAGCTGCAAGCCAGCAAATTTGTGCTGTGGGAGCCAACACACGGGCACCGATCACGAGGGCGTCCCGCAATAACATATGTGGACGTACTCAGGAAAGATGCGGGAGCAGAAAATACTGGCAAGCTAACCAGATACATGGAGGATCGGGATGCCTGGAAGCACCGATGGAGGGCCCGTCTGAGGACGACCTAGTAGTAGTAAATATACAACCAGCAGCCGGTTATTTTACTTTAGCACAAAAACTGTAAACAGGGAAACAGCTAGTTTGTTTAATATGTACACCAGTGGTGAAATATACCTTACATAAGCGTAACGCATTCACTTGAGAATGAGCCATTTGCCCTATTTTCTGAATTAACTAAATGGTCATTTCTTCATAAAATATTCTCGTTAAGGACAAATTCAGTGATGGAGAGTAAATGAGGGAGGTGCTGACATTTTACAATAAAATGTCAATTAACACATTCTCGGTTTTACATTTTAATGATTTTCAACAATGGAATGCATTTTTGTCAAAATGAACTTCTGAATGCTGTACAAAACAAAAATAATCAAAACAAATAATGTTAAAAGGAACAGAGTCAATTCAGTCTCATCAACTGAAAGCAATCATACACAGTAGGTCAAGTTCTACCAAACAGTGCAACAGGCTCTCTGGTTCTCCTTACATTTACCTAACAAGGCAATTATGAAGTATGTACAAATGCATAGACATTGTATTCAAGCAATATATTTTATCACAAGAAGATGCATAGAGTATCCAGCATATAGCAGGTCAGTGCACCAAAAGATATTTCATGCTTCCAGACAGAGCAAATGCAAGTCAATAAATATGCTTGAACACCATTTAGAAAAGTAGGAAGCAAAGTATGACTTCCCTTTAGAATCAGGTAGAAAAATAGTTAGACTTTCCTTTACCAATGTTTAAAATAAATTGTTGGCTTTTGAAGATACACCGATTCTATCAGAATCAGATGTGACACCGAAACACACAAGTCTGTTGTTTCCTTCAGTTTCTAACCATCTGATACAGCAAAACATCCTTTTGTGTAACTTTGTAGAAATAAAAAATCATAAATGCAATCAGTATACGAACGTTTTTCAATTCTATCATTTTATCCCGTTATCTCCAGATCACAAAGTTCACTATTTTGTTTTATGTTTTCTTATGATAACTTGTTTTTGGGGTATGACTAATGATTATTTTCATTATCGATTGATTAGTCTGCTGCTTACTTTATTGATTGATCCATTAACCATTTAGTGTCAACATAGTGAAAACAACAAACAATTTCTCAGAGGCTAATGTTCCATCTTTCCAAATCTTACATTTGAGAGTCTGAAACCAGATAATATTTGGCATTTTGGTTAGGAAAACTTGTGGAAAGATAAATCAGTTATTACAATACTTACTGATTAAATAATGTATGTGTTTTAAATCTATACAGGATAATTATTTTGAGAAAACAAATAGTTTTTTGGAGATATCTCAGGAAAAAATACCTTTTGTTTTTTTCTAAAAGCACTCTCCAGTTCCCAGTTTATTATGTACACCTAGCTAAAACTAAGGCAGTCTAAAACAGTCCTGCAATAATCCAACCTCCATGAAGGTTATAATGTTATTAACTGTTTTAGAGAAGTGTTGATTTGTATGATCATTCTGGACGAGTTTGTGAGGCTGTTGAACTGAATTTTGTCCACACCATTTATATAAATGAGTGTAGGCTAAATAAGAGAAACACCTATCAGTATAATGCAATACAATGCAACAGCTTCACAAACTACATCCTCTAAATTAATCATAAAGTTGAATCAACACGTCTCGAACATAGTTTTAGTAAAAACTGAACATTATAACCTTCATGAAGGTTGGATTTATTGCTGGACTGTTGTATTAGACTGCATTGATTTTAATCCGCTGTACCTAATAAACCAGCAACTCATTGTAATTATTCTTTGATTACAATAAAACAAACCCGATATAAGAAGAAAAGTAAGTTGCGATTTTGACTTAATGGATAAAATAAAGATTTTACAACCTCAACTGTTCTTGACTTCTGCTGCATGAGCACACCTTTGCATTTATCTTGACAAATGTTTGTGCACAAATACACACAGATAGAGCCACATGAATAACACAGACAAAAGCCAAGTGATAATATCCATTTTGGTAAAGAACAAAAAAAGGGTAAAAAAAGAGGGTAAAATGACAAAAATGTCAAATGACATGAGGAGAAACATTGTCTACAAAGATGACACGCCCTGCCCAGTCCATTAGTGCATTATAACTTGAGCAGCATAACACCATGCACCAACCCACAGAAGAAACAACAGTCACTAGTGTATATAAGAATCTCTGTGAAATTGTTGTGCATCTCTGTCTCTGTCTCTGTCTCTGTCTCTGTCTCTCTCTCTATCTCGATCCCTATCTCTGTCTCTCTCCCTGTCCTTGTGTCTTTCTCTATCTCTGTCTCTATCTCTGTCTCTGTCCCTGTCTCTGCCGTGGTAGTTGCGATGATTGTCTGCAGGATAGTGATCTGTGTTGTGTGTCCGTGGTGGAATATGCTGGTGATGCCTGTGCTGACGGTTGCGTTCATTGTGCTCCTGCTCATAGTCTTCTCCGGCGTGTGGCTGGACGTTCCCACGGTGATGTTGTTGTTGTTGTTGTTGTTGGTGGTGATGGTGGTGGTTGCTGTTATGATGATGGTGGTTATGGCCTCGGTGGTTATAGCGCGTCTCTTCCTCCTCCTCCTCCACCACATCCTCCCCCTCCTCCTCCTCCCTCTCCTCAGGCAGGTGCCTGCGGGGAGGCCTCTGGCTATAATCCCTGCTCGACCGTACTTCCATTCCACCGGATGTTTGGTTGTGCTGGGCATGGCTCTGAGGCTCCATCCGGTGGTGGTGGTGGTGGTGGTGGTGGCGGTGGGCGTGCTGGGGTCTCTTTGGTTCAGTCCTCAGGAGCCGCTCTTCCTCCTCTTTTCGGCCCTCCTCTGCCCTCTGCTCCTGTGCTGGGGCTGAGGGCTGCTCCTGGTCTAGTTGATTCTCCCGGGAAACCTTCCTCTTGGAGGCAGCTGACTTCTTGTTTTTCTGCCCATCCTGGAACAAGAAAAATGCAGCAAAGTGTCACATACATGCACGTGAAGGACACACATTATGTAGAAAAATTGCTCTAACACAAAAACAAACCTAAGGCTGTGTTCGAAATTGCATATTGACATTATGCAGTACATTATGCATGTACTGCATACTGCATATAAAGTGATTGATTAAGTAGGCCCTTACCAGCAGACTGTATCACATGACTGTATCCATCAGGACGTTGCGATCTGAGCTATGGCTGAATAAAAATTATTTATCACAAATGTAAATCTACAAATGTAAATTAACGTTACTCGCAATTATTTGTCATTATTTTATGAATCCGTTTTAATATTTTAACCGCCTGCCATTGGACAGTCTGAAGATCCTCAATGCATTGTTGGGCGGTTGAGTAAATCCAGTAAACTCACACACATTGCTAATCTAGTAAACATCCTGGCATTCCTTACACAAAATCCATACCATGCAGTTGGAAGGCACTACAATACTCTATTTTACGTCATACTTAATATGAGTAGCATGTTAGTATGCAATTTCAAACACTGGCAATATGTTCACTTACACACTTGTATTTGCAAGTCTATATGCACAAACAAACCAAACATCAAGCGCCAACACTGGCAAGTTACCCAAAAGTTACCCCAAGTTATATAGTAAGTAAGACAAGATCATCTTAAAGCTGTAGCACCATGACTACAATTTACTCAAACTAGTGAGCAGTTATTCATATTCAATTACATTTTTAGTAATTGACTATAATATATAATATAATAAGGTTTCTAAGAAACTTCATTGTGAAATGTACACACAAGCTAGAGGCAGAAAACAAACTAGAATGCCTGAGAGCTGATGTAGAGATAAACACCTGTTACTTTTATGCCATAAACTAGAAATTATAAAGATAATGGGTGGAAAATGTTCAATATTCTAAAATGTAAACGTTACTTTCAGTTCAGAGTGCAGAATAATCGCTCTGTGTCCAGCGATCTGGTCAGATCCATGGATTTTACTAAGTTGGTGGATAGTTTTTCACAGATCATGTTGAGGAGGGAACGGCAGTTTTAAAGTGAGACAGCTAACACTGCTACTGTGTTCATGGCTGTTGAATCAATAGTGCAATCCTTTAGTGATCAGTTTAACGTGTGTTTAGATATTCTATGTGTGACATTAAGGAGTTTGGTCCAAGACCTTTTCTTAGTGTTAATCAGTAAACACCTATACTACATGATGAGACATTGGTTAACCTTAACCTCACTGCTACCTCTTGTCATTTCTACCTGGAATTACATTTGACATGTTAGCGAGCTCGGGCTGACAGATGTGGCGAGGTTGAGGGCAGCATATTTATAAAGAAATACAAAAAAGTCCTTTAACGAGATTAAAGCAAGTTGCCTTATTTCTAAACACTGAAAATATATCCCTATATAAGCTATCAAGACACTGCAGCAATGGATTTCCCGCATCTCGGATTGTTTCTAAACAGAAAACCCATCTGTATTTATGTTTTTTTAGACAAATTATACACAAACAAGACACTACTTATCTCTATTACTGCGGTGAAAACTCAGCTACAGCATAACTTGAAGGTATCTCGCTCACCAGAGGTAGACTTATCTCATTTCTTCAACTTTCCAGTGGAAAAGAATGAGGAGAAATGAAATGAAAATGTTAAATGAATGAATGGAAACAAATACAGATGCAGCACACTGTGGAATAAAAGTTACATTCCTGCTGAGCTCATCATTTACTACGCAAACAAGTTTGCTCACATTCAGTACTGTACGGATGAGATGAGTGGGATGAGATGACACTATGAAATCTTTGCAAATGATATTACACCCTGTAACTTGTTGACGTAGTTGTTTCCATATATGTGTCTGTGTTTCATGTACCGCGGGTATTGCTGAAGGACTAGTGGGCAGTGTATTCTCGGCCAGCTGGGCCACCATTGCGTTGATAGGCTCCATCTCTGGTGGATGGGTGGCTCTCCAGTAAGACTCCAGATAATCAGCAATATGCTCACAGGCATCAGTTAGCTGGTTCTCATCTAAGATGACGTCAAACATTTCCTAAAGGGAAATGAGAACAAGGACAAGGATAAGTAAAAAACCAACAGTAGTAAACACACAAAGGACTACACTGTAACTGAAACTGTAGTTTAAAGAACAATCACACTATTGATAATGTGGCAGACGTGTGGGAGGGCTTTAATAATAACACTCTTCTGGTAGATCTAAGTCTGTGATTAGGTCTCACAATGAGATTCAGATGAGGACATGAAAGGAAATAAGGTCATCTCAACCATGTGACATGACCTTCAGTGAATACTTTAAATGTGGCATCAGGACACAAATACTGAACTTGACTTTGTAGCCTTCAACATTAATTCTGATATATATAGTATGCTTAGAAACAGGTCCATAGCCAGGATTTAAAAAATAAAATCATGCAGGGGCACAAAAACAAAATCTGTCAAATTTTCCAATGGCATTTTTCATTTTTTATTCATTTTGGTATGATTTAAACACATAGAGTCTAAACATACTGGAATTAGCCTAAAGAAATACCCATTGTTTTTAAATTGCAGAATATAAATTCCCAGAAAATAAATACCAAGGACAAGACTTAACTGTCGTCAATGTTAGCCAAAGTGGCTACCAATGTATTTCCAGTTTGCACCAAACTCAGCCAAAACACAGTAAATTGTATAATTATGTGCTCAAATATCTAACATTATAACATGACATGATAACAATCCATCATTTCATTCATCTGTTCAAGATAAAATGTAGCACTACTGGACCGTAACCACCACCAATTTCACACACTGGCCACTAGATGGCACTCACCGACGGGCATTGGGCGAGCTTGTCTGCAGCCACCAGCTGAACATTAAGATGCTTCGTCTGTGACTTCCCTCTAGTCTTGATCAGTCTCGTCAACACCTTCAGTGAAGAGGAGGAGGAGAAAAAGTTATAGTGTCTGTTGGCATTTTACTAGATCGTGTTTGTTTAGTATTCACATGCAGTACAAAATATTGAGAGAACTGAGGAAGTCCAAAAGAAGGTGCAGGTCTCTGGTGAAGCTAACCTTAGGTGAAGAGATCTTGACATAGACAAGGATCGGTGCCAGGGAGGTCTTGGACACCTGGAGCGGGTGGTTGATTGTGTCTGCATCTAGAATCACCAGCTGCAGGCTGCGGGCGAGCTCAAAGATACGCTCCACCTCCCCCTGGATCTGGGCTGCAAAAGCAGAGAGGAGAAGCATGTATCTGACACCTGAGATCCAGGAAATCCATCAATTGCGCGTATTTACTTTACATTTTAACATCTTTCATGAACAGTTTTCCTACAATCATCAATCCCACAATTATTCTACTCGAAATAACTATAAACTCAGGCCTCCTATCTGCCGAATATCTCAATTACGATTTAATTTACAGAGGTTCAGTGATATGCAATGCTCTGCCATCTCATACTTTAAAATGAGCTCCTGCACAATTCAAAACAGCTGTTAAAAGTTTGTTTTTATCTCCTTGTTATTCTTATGATTATCTGTGTAAACTGCACACTTATAATTAGTCATTTTAATCGTATTGTATTACTTTGTGTACTTGTATGAATGTCTGCTAGTGTGTACAAGCTTAGCTTTTGTCCTTTTATTCGTTTCCATCCTTTTAATATTTCTTCCTTTTCTTAAGGTATATGTACCTTATACCTACGTTTTCACCTCTCCGTCACATTTTCTGTTGTTTATGTATATATGAATTTGTATTAGTTTTGCACATGTGTAAACTAAACTAAACATTTAGATATTTTATCACTGAACCACAGCTTTGAATTGTAATTACACAAAATGTAGGTTTTCTATTTGAAAAACCTACAGTATGTCTGTAATTATGAATGATTTCAAATGTATTTGCATTGCCAAAGCTAGTAAGTGAAGATTTATAATAAATAATCAAGTTTTATGTTAAGATTAAACATATATTGTTAAAACAGCAGTTGACAAAAATGACCAATATGTGTCTAGTAGCTGGTCAAATCACACAATCCACCTCAGAGGAGGCCAACATGGATGAGAAGTCCTTAAAGTACTCAGAAAAACTCAACTTTGATCTACAACCTACAATTCCATCATACAGTAACAGGGAAACTCCATCTACTGAGGAAGATCATGTAAACAATCGAAGGCTCTACAACAACCAATAAAGGGAGAGCTTGTTCTGTCACAGTTGTATGTGTATGTGGTTTTGTAACTAATAAGTCTTGCATCTTAATTCAACACTAAAAAACAAACAACAATAAAAAAAGTGATGTTCTTATTTCTAATGTGGAAAAAGAGTACAGCCTGGCGAATGGAGAAATGGAGAATAGCTCACAGAACCCTTCAACAGATTAAAAACTGTAAATGTGACCTGTGACGAGACACTGCCTACTCAATGACACAACGTTAATACAGTAAGTGATGTATTTTTATTTTCCCAGGATGTGTTACACTCATTGGAGGAGTAATGTAATAACTGGCCACTAGGGGGATATCAGGAAAGCAAGGCATGGAGGCAGATGCTGTTTAAGAAGTTATACTACTCTCATATATTCTACCATACCATGAACTTACACATCTAATAGCTCACTGAAAACAAATAAACGGCAGAAAAAAAACACATGCTTTTGCTGGTGCTTGTGTTTGTTTAGTGAACAGTGTGAGAACAGTAGCTGTTGGTGCTGATGAGGTTAATGAAAGGAAGGTGGAGCATTCAAACAAACAGACATGGACTACCAGTGCTTTCAGTCATACATACCGGCAGCATCTGGGATGAGAGAGCGATGAGAAAGACAAAAGTAGAGAAAACCAAGTAAATCTTATCCTCCTTTCTTTTCGTAATCAAGGGGGAAATGTAACCTACTGCACACACTGGGGCAGACAGCTAATACCCAGTAAATATCCAGACACTTACTGACACAAATCTGTCTGCTATGTGTCAGATGACAACCTGTGTTCTTGATCTAATGCTTAAAGGAATTTAACTTATTTTCTTTCTTGCAAGAATTCAATTAAAAGGTTGAGGCCACTCTCAGATCTATACGCTAATTATGGAGCTACAGCCAGCTGGCGATTATCTTAGCTTAGCATAAGAAATTGAATGTTTGAAATTGAAATTGATGTGGAAATTGCTAACCTGGATTAAACAAATATACAACATGTTTAATATTAAGTGCTGAGAGGCTGATTTTGACCTTTTTAAAGAGCCAGTTGTTTTCCTAGTCTTTGTGCTAAACTAAGCTAAGCTAACCGGCTGCTGGCGGTTCATATTTCATATTTTGTATACTAACATGAGACACCCGCTTCGAATGATATCAGCCAATTAAATGGCCATAATCAGTGGTTATCAGTGTCCTAAATTTGGGTTAAAAGGGACCTGCTAGACCTACGAGGAGGTTCAGAAGGTTGCTCACCGATACGAATACAAGAAAATGGCGACCTCTAGCAGCCATAGTAATTATGACGGAAGCAAAGGAAGGAGTTCCGGTGACGTATATATACAGACCGATTGGATGGGAGGGAGGATGGATGGACAGATGGGTCAAACAAACACAGGACTTTTACCAAGGACACTCGAGTTTGTGTCCCATGTGAAACCAAAAATCATCGTTTTAACTGACGTTGTCTATGCTAGCAAAGTTACGTGTTACGTACGTAATTGGGGTAAACCTAACCACATAGTTTTTGCGCCTAAATGAATGTAACTGAAAGTGAAACCTCATAAGAGTAAACGTTTCCTCACTTGTGGATATGCACCTTGTGAAGCATTAGCAACGGGTGCGTTGGAGAGTGGTATCAGTCTGCTATTTCAGGCCTAACTCTCGTCAAGAAAGCAAATAAGCGTAATTCCCAAAAATTCTAACTTTAATTATCTTCTTTGTGGCGTATACAGTAATCTCTAACATTAACATCCTGTTGAATATAGGATAATCTGTGTAACGCATAGCAAAACATCCTGTGAACACAAACTGCACTGTGTTTCAATAAGTTAAAGAGAAATGTGAAAGTCTGACATGTTCATTTCAGACCTGCGTCAGATAGTATCAGTTGTTTTAAGATGATTAGGGTTGCAAGTGGGGGAGGTTTGCCAGCAGGGACGACACAAACGAGTGCCAGAATGCTAAAACAATTACAAGAAGTTATCTTAGAAGTCAGTTTAGTGTACTTTTCTGTTACTGATACTATCTGAATTGTCCCTCTGAGGTAAACCCCAGCCACCTTGCTCTCAAAACAGATAAAAGTGGTGCCAGAGATAGTTTGCCACGACGACTGGCTCCAGGTTGGGATGATAAAGCCGTGTACCTAAATTGGAGCGGGTGTTCGACCTGTCCATTAAGGCCTTTTTGCCAGGGTTGCTGAGGATGGACCGTTTAGCCAGAGAGATGTCTGCTGTGACTCGTGTAATAGTAATTCTGGAGAGGAGACAGAGAAACAGGGATTGTTACACAGTTGTGATACTCATTATAATTTATATCCACATGAAAGGTGTGTCACTGAAGAATGAAATCATAACTTACCTGCCTTCAAATCGATGTTTTAAAAAGTCAAATAGTGCTTTTTGCATCATATCTGTAACCTGGAATTATACAGGAAACGTGGATTTTAAATATATTTCCTCAAGTTCAACACAAAGTACCAAAATTCATATGAATACTAGATTAGGTGTCTCAGTTGTACAGCATTGTAGGCCCTTTACAATTCAGAGGCAACGTATTAAGAGCTAAGATTACAGAGTGTGTGAGACTCACCTCTAAGCCCTTCAGTGACGGTCCCATAAGAACCACAGGACGCATTGTCGGCACTACATCATACATAACCACCTGCTCCCCCTGTGGCCACAAAGAAAAGCATGCACTGGTCAATTTTGGGCTATTTGGCTTCCATGACATGTCTTCTTTCAGACTAGTGGAAAGAAAACATCTAAAATACACATGTAGGTGTTTATTTTACTACACATCTGTAGATTTGCTCCTAAATTCATCAAAAATGCAACATGTTGTCTGCAGAGTGAACATGAATGAGATATGAGTTTCTTTCTTACCTTATTGTTCTATGAAGCTCTTTATAATAAAAAGCGTCTATTAAAAGCTTTCCATAGTCTGATGTGGAAAATACTTCTGTGTGTTTGTGACAAGGTGTTTGTCTGTATAGTGAGAAACAGGTTGTAAGAGATGTCAACAGAAACAATGGGTCACTCACCGGTTTCTTTTTCACCTGCTGATTGGCTGTTCATGCGAAAGGAAAAGAGAGTGATCGTCAATCATCAAAAATAGACAACAAAACTTAGCTACACAATTTAGTACACGCACTGACCTTGTGAGGGAGGAGTATACTTCTTTGAGTTCATATCTTGAGCTACTTGAGTCGATGCTTTGCTGGAATAAGAGAAAAGACCTGAATTAGATCAGCTCAAGACAAACGGAGCCTTCTTCTTCTCACTGTTTCAGACGTAGTGAAAATAGAGCACTATGTATCTTTTTGCAATAAAATAACGTGTCCTTACAGACTGTATACAGCTATATAAAGCTTAGAGGGTAAATCCCTTAAAGTGATTCAGCACACACAGTTGCCACCGGAGCCAAATTTACAAGATCCTCTAGATGAGTTTCTTTCAGCCTAACTGGGTCAAGTCAACATCTTCCAGCCTGCAGTGGATCTTCCTGCGTGCCGGGCTGATTAGAGTAAACAGCCTACTGACTGAACAAAAGGAAAAACACTCCTACTTCTAAAACAAGTTTTTTTTCTTTGAAAGATGATTTTTAGAACTTGCTGAAATTAATAGAAAATATTTCTAAAAATAATCACCGGCAACATACTGTATGTAAGTATGTGACCTTCGTAGTAAAGCTATGATTCATCGTATTTCAAATCGTATGTCAAAATTGATGCTTTTGTTTCATGTTATTATCTTTATAAGACTGGATTACCCGCCGGGTCACAGTGCCTCCCCTAAAAGCTTCAGGATCACTGTGTATCAGTTTGATTGGGACATTTGATTAATTAAAAAATAAGTTATTTTAATAGCTCGCTAGTTAGGTAGTCAGTTAATTTTTTTCATTTGGTATGGACATCACGGCAGGAGGCTTCATTTTCTTTAAAAGTAAAAAACAGCCACAAAATACAAAGTTCAGGTGCACAGATTGTAAACTTTTACTTTGGCTTTACTTTAACTCAACCCTAATCCCATAACTGTGTGCATATTTGTTGGATACTTTTGTACATTAATGCATAGAGGGTGGGAGAAAATGGGTCAGTTGGGGACCTCGGTTAATTTTTGCCAAAGTGCAAGCTTGCGGTTTGATCCAGCAACGCTTGCTTTGCCATCTACAAAACAATTCCTGGTCTGAACCTTTTCCCTCTCTGGTCAAAATGTAGTTTGACTAACCTGTGGATGCTTTCAAAGAGCCTCAACTGAATGCTTCCAATGATATGTGATCCTCTGTGTATCACTTTGTGCACAGATACACATGGGCTTGTGTTCTAGTTTGATGTAATGAAGCGAGAGGAAAAGAGAAACATGCTGTGCATACTTGGCTAAGGCCTTGGCAGCTTTCCTCGCCTGGACTTCTCTTCTGATGAGAATGGTTTCCAGGCTGACTGGACTGGGGATGAAGCCCACCACACCATCCTCCTTCACTGGCCGGCCGATCCACCACTCATTGTTAAACTTCTGGACATCAAAAAGAAAAGAAACTGTACATTTAAAGCCTGTCTCACATTTATTTTTACTCCTGCATTATTGCATTTTGTGTCACTGTTACCTCACACCTTTATGTGACTAAGTAATATTGTGTGTGTGTGTGTGTGTGTGTGTGTGTGTGTGTGTTTCAAACCTCTTTGATATGGAGGAAGTCTCTGGCCTCAAAGGTGACGGCATGGCCCGGTACGGGAACGTTGTCGTCGTCTGCTGGCGTGTAAGAGAAGTTGCAACGTACTGCGAAAGCCACAGGCTTGTACTGGGGACACAGGACAGGTGTTGATAACAAAATGTTAATACAAACAGATGTCCCCGTCCTCTTTAATCCCTACATTTCACTTACAAACAAAAGATAACACACATTGAACTTAATTTCAATTAATAACACACATTATAATGAATCTACACATTGACAACAATCTTTCCCACAACCAGAACAACTACTGTTGTAATTGAACTGGAATTGAGGTAAAAAGAGGTCATTTCCACACACAAAGAAACATTTAACACTGCCATCTGCAGCACTTTGCATTTAAAGCATAAGCAGGATTGTTAACGAGAGAATAAGTGGTCTATTCAAACATCATGATACCGATATAATTACACATTTAGGATATAATTGTGGTGGGCATGCCTGGGAGCATGGCTCTGTACCTGTATGCATGCTGTGTGAGTGGCATGAATTGTATGTGGGTCCATAAGTACATGTCAGATTTTGAATTGTATTGAGCACTTTGCTTTTCCCTACTGCCAAAACAGCTCTGCAGGTTAACTGCTTGTAAATTGTACCATTTGACCTTATGGTACCTATTTAAGGGAGAATAATAAATCATGCAAAACTGTTTAAGTAGGATGCATTTGGAAAATATATGAAAATATGTTACAGATATACAGAACCCAGTTGGTATCATAGAGAAAAAACAAGTTTTTGCACAAAGAAATCATAAATTGTTCTCAGATGTGTGCCTAAAAGTAAAAAATGTGTGCTTTAAAATGACTCAAGGATCGGCTGCATCTTCCTCTATGCTTAAAAGTATCAGTAGCTACTGTATGCTTCCTTCTGATTGAATGCCCGTTGGTGGCGTAATCCTGTCAGAGTCAAATGTCAGTGGCACACAGATGAAGCTGCTAATTACTCCACTTTGGAAAGTTGAGGCTGCGGGAGAGGTTGTGGCTTCAGCAGGGGACGTGCCGAGTGTGTTTGCCGCTTTAATTACAGCGCAGCGAGTGAGAGCGTGTTACATCTGTTGGGGAGGATTTAGTTCAATATTCAATGCGACGAGTATCAGATGCAATATTTGTATGTATTTGTGTAATAACCTTTAACTGACCTTCTGTAAGTATGTGAGCCACACTAACAGTGATAGCCAGTGCAGAGGACATCCTGGCAACACGTTTCATTTAAAAGGTTGACTTGACTTGGTTTCAGATTGTTTCAGATGTAAAGATACAGTATATGTTTAGTATTGCACATGATATAACAGTATTAAATATGTTGACATTGACGTCCACTTCACGCAGCACTTGGCTAGGTGTGCGGAGGTGAGAAAGGAGCCAGAGCTTCTCTTTCTGGATCTCGTTTCTCCTTCTTTGCACAACTGTTCCTGTGAACAGTGAAGTGAAACACCAGGAATGTTTTGTTTCCTGCGTGTATGGTCAAGCTTGTGTTGTAATGTGTCCTAAATGCTTCCTATGTGTTATCAAAGTGGTGAAGATCTTTTCTTTATCGTTATAAAACCACATACTCTGGGATTTAAGTCACACATCATGGCTCCCTTTAGCAGGCACATTCTGAATGCACTTGGTGTAAAAGGATAAATTAATTATAGCTACAGCCCAAGTGATTTTATTCCAATTCAGTTTGTTGATTTATGTTGAATTATTCTTGTGTTTGTTGTTCAGGCATACAATTTGACTTCTGGCAGGATTGTGTTTATGTGGATTTCTTTCCTTCGCGCTGTAGCTGTATGAGGCATTGAAGTAAAGGATCAGAAACAATAACATCTCCCCTTTTGTTTCTGTCATTTCATACTGGACTTGTTCCTAACCTGCAGGCCAGGACCCCACTAAGGGGTTAAAAAATAAATCTGAGATGATTAATGGGATACTAAAGAAGAGGGGAAAAGATTTGTGCTAATTCTTCATTCATTTCCATATTTTATGATATTTCTCAAATCTTTGCTTCGTGCAAACTACCTTTTTATCATTACAAAAACATAATGATGAAGCAATCCTGTATTAATAAATACATTTATAATATAATAAACATTTATTTTAAGAAGAACTACTTTTATAACCTTGAATGTATGTGAACAAATGTGTGAGATAATGCAAATAAATGTGTCCTAGAACCCACAGTGTCTGAAATGAGATTAAGTGTTTTCCCTCACGCCACTTGCACTCTGGATTACAGATTATTGTCCTTGTATATCAGTACAGCTGTGAAAGCAATTACATTTAATAAATTGTTGAATTGTTGTTGCATTAGACTCTGGTTTCTTTCAGTGGAAATGTCTTATATTGCCACAAAGTGGTCGACTGAAGAAAGTTTTAGAATTCCGTTGAACTGAATCAGCAATAATCAATATAATTCATTATTATCCTTCTCCAGACACGGAGCACATAAAGGATGAGGATGAAGACGGCAATGACTCATTTTAATATCAGAATATTGCTCCGCTAATCCGTTGTCCTGAAGTCTGTGTTTCCTGTCTGTGATGTAATCGTGTCCTTGAGAGCAGCCGCTCTGATAAATGAGCGTGTGAGGGCCGCGGTGGGTCGGGTCGTGATGTTACCATGATGCAACAGTGAGAACGTACCTTGGCCTTCTCCAGCTGCACCTGGGCGTTTCTTTCCTCGTGGACGTCCGAGTCCTGACGCTCTCCCTGCAGGAGAGAAAAAAGAGTAATGAGAATTATTGTGATCAACTCTCTGTATTGATTTGATCGTTGAGCATTGCACTGTAATTGTGGGACATTTATTTTTAATAAAAGTAAGAAAAGAACAAGTTCATAAAGGATAAATCACTTCAGCACATCAGTCTCATAGTGTGTCATGTTCCTGCAGCAATTCCATTAAGTTGGGGGACTTCATACAGAACAATTGTCAAAATTGCTGCAGCACAGACTGAGATATCTTGGCTTTTAGTCACTAGCATCAGTCACGCTCCAAAAACAACAGAGCCTACACTTCCCATAATGCACCTAAAAAGCATCATAGACCCTCCCTGACTGGTATATGGTCACATTTTTCAAACTCCACATCCGGCAGTAGTAATGTAAGCTTTTTTTTTTTCTTTTAAATTCCAAATCTCCAAGCCCAAGCTAATTTTACCCAAATGGGTCACTTGAGTAAATTCTCTCAGACTTGACAAAGCTCCTCCAGAGCTGCATAAAACATAATTGAAGTGTTCTTACAGGCTGAGTAGTTCTCCCCTGCGACTAAAACCACCTAAAACTGATGGAGTGCTGCTCTGAATTCACAGAAAGACTGATTGTGATTGCGACATCTGAGCGGCCATGTGAGCCGCTACAATGGTTTAGTTCACGTGATCAGGTGTCACAGCTTTAATACTCCCCTCATATTAAAGGTGACCACAGTTTTATGTTAGAAAATGACAATTAGCTTTAGTGGAATTTGATTCACAGATGTTGAATTAGTTGGAAAATAGTTGCTGCCCCGTCGGCTGCAGAACAACTATTTATATAAAAACGTATTTGAAGCATATAAACAAATTGTTAATTGATAGAGCATCATGCTGCTGCAGCCATTGGTGTTGTCTCTCTGTGATGTCTTTTATAGTTATATATACTGTATACAAATGTTGGACCTGTAAGACTTATACATGTACCTCTGTAGGATGCAAACACTGATTGAATGCTTCACTGTTAAGCTTTTAACCTAATAACCTCTCTAAGTCATGCCTTGTCATTTACTGTTCCTTTCCCCAGAAATGTTCTGCCTTTAATTGTCAACAAGTGTTGCAGCAGATCCCTCCTGGGGCGCTCAGCTTTATGTGCCATGTGTCCCAGCGATTAGATTGTCCCCTCAAAGACATGGTAATTAATGCCCTCTGTGTCATAGCCAGGAGGTGGCACAGCCCTCTGCGTCAATCTGGCATTCAAGATACACACTTGCGTTCCAAAGTCACAAATCAGCTCTCTGGTGGTAGACGGTCGGCTCAGTCTGGTGCATTTTAACAACACACTGAGTCCTTGGTGAGTTCCAGCGTGTCAAAGTCAACATTTTCAAATCTCAAATAGTTTTCACGTTCCACACAATTGTGATATATGTTGTTTTAAACTTTGGTAAGTATTTTAAAATACATGTAATTTATTTACACTTTACAATTTAAAGTTCACTCCATGTGTACCCTACTTTAATAATTAACCTCTTCCGATGCTTCCTTTCCTAAATTCCTAAAAGTCTCTTAAACCATACATTGTTGTCTTTACATTTCTGTTTTTGTACAGATGAATCAAATGAGATACAACTTGTTCATTATTGAGCCTTAGAGTACTTTTGACCTTGGAAAGAGCCAGGCTTGCGTCCAGTCTTTATGCTAAGCTAAGCTAACTATGTCCCAACTGCAGGTATCAACCTTCTCATGGACCGATCAGTGTGTTTCCAAAATGTTGAACTATTCCTTGAACTAAATGTTTTAGTCGCCTAAACCTGATAACATGTGGCATCCAACCTTCTCCCAGTGATTTCTGGGTAGTCGGGATGTTACACTTCCTGGATGAAACTCAAGTTGCCAGTGAAACGTCGTCCAGGCAGCGATTACGTTTCCTCTAAAACTTCTCTGGCAAAGCCAATAATTAAAATATGAATATATCTTGTAGGAGACATTCAAAGAGAGTCATAAGAATACACTGGGCGAGTAGGGCGATGAATGTCCGTCCAGACTGTGTTCACTGTTCAAACCTCCTGCTCAGCAGAGAACAACTTCTCTCTGGCTCTCCTTTACCCACCTCTACTCTCCACCGTATTCCAAGTGAGTGCACACTGACACCGGGGACTTTGATGGATGGATGACGGATTATACAGCATGTCATTATTATGGGCCAATAGTTATGATGGACCTATCTTCAAGTGCAAAGACTTTAATAGCTTGTGTAATGAAAAGTGTTAAGACAGAGGGAGAGCTGGAGGAAGCATGCGAGAGAGGAAAAGAGTTAAGTGAGGACACATGAGAAAACTTAGTTATTAGGGATTATCATCTTGAGAACATGTATGTCTGTACAACATTTCATGGCAATCCATCATATAAAAGGACTTCGCCATCCCTTGAGCCACGCAGCTGGTGTGGCAAAAGATAAAAGTGTGCATCTTCTGGCCGCCATCTTAATTGGACTTGACTAAAAGAAATAAACACATCCAAAATTGATCTAAATCGCCTGAATAGAGATGAGTTCACATCCGTCCAAAATAGCTAACAATGTCAAGAGTAACACACACCAGGATAAAGGAGATAAAGGAAACTGTAAAGAAACCCAGATAAATGCAGTATACTTAAAAAAGTCATTTTAAATCAAACATATTTAAGACTAAAATTCAGGATTCAGTAGAGAAAATGTCAAGACAGAGAATTCAACATGATGCGGAGGGAATAAGAGGAAGGAAATCTCCCCGGGGCAGAATTATGCCGAGGCATGGCTTTTTGTTTACCGATGGCTGGTGTAGACATCTGTTCGCACAGCACCCGCCTCTCCTGCGAGCCAATGTCACCCAGCCAATGGTACAAAACGCCCCCGTTGAATTATTAAACAATGTTGAGCTCTACTGCATGTGACTTAGAAATGTCTACTGATGAGATGCAAAGAAAAATGAGCGAGTTATATGAATGATCCACTGGCTTTGTTTTCTGTTCTGCATTAGCGTTAATTAGAATCTTTACTGAAGGAAAAACTCATTATAGAGTATCAACATAATTCAGATGTGATTAATTATCTCTTAATTGTGTGTGCACCACAGGTTTCAGTAGTCAAGAAATGTGACTCCAGATCAAATCCCCAGTTAGCGTGGGCATTCTTCACTACTTTCTGATGTTTTATAGACAAAATCAATCAAGAAAATGACACTGGAAATAATCATTAGTTGCAAACTTTAGCACGTGTGACATTAAAAACAAGGGCTTTGCTATGAAGCAAATAAGAGTTCAGTTAGAGATAGCTTCTCTATGTGAAAACCTCTTTATTGATCAATACATAATTGAGCTGAATAATTGAGCTATAATACTATAATAATACTGTGCAGTATTTTCTATCTTTTTTCTTATTTCCTGCTGGGTCTGATTTTTTTTTAATGGTTGTTAAATGTTTCTAATTCAGTCTTTTATTCAAACTCTCTACGCCACTTCTTCATCCATCTCCCCATCCCCCCATCTCCCCTTCTCTCCCCCCTGTCCCTCTCAGTTGGAGAGCCAGCCCATTAACGTGATTACGTGGCTTAGAGTGTGAGCAAAGGAAGGTGGAGGACAAGGATGATGGCAGTGTGGGGAGAACAAGTAAAGCCACGTTCTCTCGTGTGCTACCTGAAGGTGACTCCTTTCCCGCTCAAAAGCGTGTGCACAGCTCTTTCTGCACACGCCGGGGCATTACATTAGCAAAGGAGCGTCTGATTGGGGAGATGGACTCCAGCCCCGAACTGAAATAATCAGAGCCATCGACTCCCCAGCAGCCAGCTGGCTGGCCTGGAGCTCTGCGATTCCCCAGAGGGCAAACTGAACTCTGGACCGGGTCTTAAAGAAATGCTGGGATGCAGCTTATGTTTCACAGAAGAGATATTTCAAGCAGTTTATCCAAATGTATCTTATCTCTCTGGCTAAACGCACACGGACTGATTTACTGAATTTACTTTGAACCCCCTAAAGAAATCTTGCAAGGTGACGTGTTGGTCTAACAAAATATGCTGCATACAGCAAGTGTTTCCTCTGTGTCACTTGTATCAAGCAAAACAGGCTTACACAAGATACAACATACACTTTGCCACTTAAGCTTCAGACCAAAGAAAACCCATGTACAAGTGCTTAAGGTACCTTCACACACGACATACTCATTCGGTCTTAGTTAGAGAAAGCCCCCATTTGGAACTGCACGTTTCAAGACGCTGTGCACTGCTCTTCATCAAAAGCGGGAGGAAGCAACACATACTGTTTGAAAACACTTATAATGAAGCATAAATCTCAGCTTTGCGTGTCTTGTACAAGTTTGGTTTTGAGCCCGTTCAGAGGGATTAAGAAGGCCCACTCAGACACTTTATTGGAGGTGGTGTGTTGAGGATTCTGTCTTAACATGACTAAACGGGTTTAAGTCAGACACAGGTTTTCACATTGCAAAGCCATTTCAGCCATTTTATTTAAACCCTGTTATTTGACAGCTGCCATGAAAAGAAAGCAGTTAAAATGTGTTAAAAATGGTTCAGCAAATATGTTTAAACTGTGCTTTGTGACTGGTTAACTGACCGCTGGCTGTGCGTCCCCCATGGTCTCCATTGTAAGGCTAAGCTCCTGCATCTTATTTATAGATCTCAGCAATTCATTTGGTGAATAAAATGTCATTGTGCAGGCTGTTCTTCTTAACTGTAGGTACTTATACCTATTAAAAGTAATGCACTAAACTTCTTATATAACCCACATAATCGTGAGCCAGGACAGGTGATGTAGTATAAAGAGAGACAAAGTCTGTGTAGGGAGGAGGGTTGAGTGGATGGATGGGTCTAAAAACACAGGACACCCAGGAGACTGCTGTTCATGTCCCGTGTGAAACGTTGACTTATTCGTTATGTAACTTCCGTAACGCCACTCCGTCCTTCTTTTAACCCAAACCACCTAACCGAGTACTTTCGTTACTAACCTTTTCTGTACTGCAGGGGCTTTGATCACCAAAACTATAAAAGAAAACTGGACCCATGTTTTTAAGATCTGAAATTGTGCTTTAATATGGTCATTTTGTGACTTAATATAAACTGAAAAGGCGAAAATGCTCTCTCAACAGGGTAGACATGCTCTACACCAGAGAGAAATATCTATGATGTCATCTTAAATGAAAGAAAACCTTTCCTGATTTGTTGAGTGCTTTATTGATGGTACAGCTTGAGAGTATGAAAGGGGCAGAGAGGCACAACCACCCATTGTATCAGATAGTGTACACTTGAGATACCGTTCCTTCTGCACGTTCCCTCAACGAAGAAATTTGCCGCTGATGAAAATACTTCTCGGGTTGTTACCTCCATCTCGTTTAGTGAAATCCACGACATCCTCACAGACTCATTTAAAGGTGCTTACAGTAATTGAGCAGTACATTAAAAGCAATGGGAGATCCATAGAGGAGCTATTGAAGTGACAGTTAGATCTCCAGCAGAGAATGTCAGTACAATTCAGTCATCTTGGCAATGTTCAACATCATCCCTGCTATTGGACTCGTCACAGTGGAAGATGTCCAACATATAACGGCAAAACGTCATGGATGCCGGCTACATGCCAGTACAAAATGTAAGCATCGAGGAGTCCACAAGGAAGCAGCAGCGGTGACGTGAAACATGTGAACATGTAGCGGTGACCAAGAGAGCAGGGTGATGAAGTCTACATGAAGGTTGGGGTGCGGACTGCAGGGGATGAATGTATGTGTGTGTGTGTGTGTGTGTGAGAGTCTGCCTGGTTCTGATTGTTTGTGTGTGCGTGCTCTTGCCACTCTCTCTGTCACATCCCTGCAGCTTGCCGGCTGCTCCCGAGGTGCTGCTGTTATCTATGCGTCTCATTTGTAGCTACAAAAAGACAACTACGGTTCCAAAGTTTCCACACCTCGACACAGCAGGTCCTGTATGAGCAGGTCTGCGATGCCTTCAGTCCTGTGGCAGCTCAGTATCTCGTAACCTAAGGTGAAGTGTTAACTCAGTGAAGGTCAGTGAGCTGCACAGATTGGTTGTAGATTGTAAGTGCAAACGACACCATCCTCTGCTTTGCCAAACAGGTTCATCGTGCAGGAGGGTCAAGTCAAAGGGGGCTGCTCAGTTTACGTGAGCAAATTGTACATGCAGGTGTATTCAAATGTTTACGAGAATAGAAAACTGGCAAATGTAGAATCACATAATGTTTGGAAATAATTATAGCAGAGCAACGTGCTCAACTGTTGACTTTTTAGCAAAAAGGGGCTGATTGATACTTTCTTTATTAATACCTCTGCCGAGGAGGTTATGTTTTCTGCTTGTTGGTTTACTTGTGGTCTATCAGCAGGATTATGGAAAAACTACAGGCCCCATGAAACTTGGTGAAAAGGTGAAAATGAGCCAATGAAGGACCCATTAAATGTTGGAGTGGATCTGAACCACGGGGCGGATACACGTATTATTTTTCATTTCTGGAGGTCTCTACTCTCCGAGTACCCTTCTAGTCCTTCTAACACTGTGACCTGCCCATCCTGTCTGTCTCATCTGTCTGTGCAGAGTTTGCACAAGTCGATAGTGGTTCAGTTGCTACTCACAAGTGTAACTTCTGCATAAATGCCCCCAGTATTTACAGATTCAGCCCCCTAAAATTCCCTTTGAACTATTATTTCTAAAACCGTGGACACCAAATGAACTCCTCCCGTTCACAACACCTTGATCTCGTGTAAACAAGTGAAAGATCTTTCGTAAGAAAAAGACAAACTGTAATATTTGTACTCATATCTCAGGATACTCTATCTACTGGATGTGCACAAAGGTTTTTAGCTTTTAAATGAATAATCCTCTTGAGAATCTTGCTGGTGAGCTTCAGTGAATAGAGCTGTGCAGCAAAAACGGACAGAAACAACGGCCTCCTTCCCGAGCACCGTCTACTATAGTTCATTGTTGCATGCGGAGCTGGTCACTAATCTAATTGTGACTAATTTCCTGTCGTCCCTCCAATGAGCTGGCACTAAGCCCAGGTGTTTACAAATTCCTCATTTGCACGTAGAAGTATTTTCTTGTATTGGCTGCTGAGGTGAGATTGTATCTGATAACACCAATCTTCTTCTGCTGCTCATTTACTCTGATTTGTAAACTGTGATGATTTCTTTGCCACTCTATCGCTCCTTCATTAACATGCAGTGTGTGTTCGGCTTTCTCCAAGCCCTGTCTAATCAGCTGCTCCGCATCATCTGTCTGAAGGAGACTGGCTCCATGCCCTCTGCCTGATGCTACCGTAGAGCAGATATGTCCTGGCTGGCACCGCCACCTTTACTTTGGCTGGAGTCTGTGTCTATAGAGTTAAAGGCTGCATCACGGCCCTTTAGATCTCCAATTATAGATCAAGACTGGCAGCGGATCTGTGAATGCACTAAAAGTAATTTATGTCTATACAGTACGTTAATGTGGGTTTGATCATTATTGCTGATGTCGCCGGTTTGTGGTTATTTCTGCTTTCCGTTCTCCCATTGCCTACACGCACATATGCAGTTTTGAGTGGCACATTTATCACTCAAAATGATCAGCAACTTTTCTCCTTGATTTCAGACACAGAGTTAAACAAAGGCAGACTTGTCAATCGTAGCCCATGACCATGGATTTTGTCGGCTGAAATGATGCTGCTGCCGATTTTATCAACCTTCTTCGCCTTATTTCGTTCGGCCTCTGTCAAAGTGTGTTTGCACAGAACGCCATACTATTGACATTATTTTTGGGTAGACTATACCTTTAAATATGCACGTGGCTACATGATATCATGCTAAAAGATTTAGATTGAAGTCATTAAATCATTAAAAAGGTTTGATCCTTAAAAAAAAAAAAGGTGAAGAAAAAGCTTCCACATAGAAATAATGTGTCTGAATAATTCCATGAGGATGAATTCATGAAAATGACCAAACACGAAACTAAAATATTCATTCATATATACAATTTTCACATCATTTTGTGAATGACTACTCATGCTTAGCATTTACTACGATACAGATCATCTGCACATTTAAAGGAAAATCAAAAAGAAAGAAAAAAATGATTTGCCTAAAAGAAAATCACTGCACCAAATTGGAAAACATTATTACGGGGGGGGGGGGGGGGGGGGGGGGGGGGGACCAATATGTATTGGTGCGCTCTCTCTGTCTCGTCTGTCTTTCATCCGTCTATCTGTCGGGGAGATTATGTCTCCTCTATCTTATGCAATCCATTTAAGATCTCCCTCGTCCTGATCTGGAGAGCGCTGGAGAAGATAGAGAGCTCTAAGCCCGGAGAGCGGCGGAGGAGGGGAGGGGAGGTATGGCTAGGGAAGGTACAGATAGATAGACAGCGAGAGAGCAGCTGCTGTCTCTATGGTTGATCTATCTCTCCCTCTCTCTCTCTATACTCTCCTCTCTCTCTCTTCTCTCAGAAGCTGTCTCTCGAGGGGGGAGAGTCTATCTCACGTTATCTCCAGAGATCTTCTCTGTTAGGCCTCTATCGACCTCACGTCGCGATGAGTGGAAGGTAGAGGGAAACGACGACGCATAAGAGAAAGCGCAATCGAGGGAAAGAGAGAGGGAGAGTAACGAGCCAGAGAGACCGGAAGAGAGAGAGAGAACGAGAGAGCTCGGACAAGGGGGAACAGAGAGAAAGAGCGTAGGGAGTAGAGGGAGAAGAGCTCTCTAGAGAGAGAGAGAGAGAGAAGAAAGGGAGCTCTCCCTCTCTATTCTCTCGCTCCCTCTCTCTCTCCCTCTATCCTCTATCACCTTCTTCTCTCGCGCACCTCTCCCTCTTCTCCCTCCCTTCGCTCTCTGTTTCGTCTCGTGCTGGTTTCGTGGTATCCTGGTTCTCGCTGTCTACTCTCTTCTCTTCTTGGTGTGATTTAGTTGTCTCTCTATCCTCTCTCTCACTCTCTCTATATCTCTCCATCTCTCCCTCTCTTCTTCTGCTACCCTCGTCCAGCTATGCAAAGGTAATAGACTCAGTGCTCTCGACATTATTATATGTCTGAAGAATTCTCTCGTCATAGAGAACCTCATTCTCTCTCTCTCGGCTCTCTCTCTCTGTCTCTCTCTCTCTCTCTCTCTCCTCCTCTCTCCCTCTCTCTCTCTCCCCTCTCTAGCCTCACTCTCCCTCTCTCCCTCTCTCTCTCTCTCTCTCTCTCTGTCTCTCTCTCTCTGTCTCTCTCTCTCTGTCTCTCTCTCTCTCTCCTCTCTCCCTCTCTCTCGCTCTACTCCTCCCTCTCTCCCTCTCTCTCGCTCCCTCTCCCTCACTACCTCTCTCTCTCTGGGTCATGATGGTCTCTGAGTAAGGAGATTAAGATAGCATGCGTCAATCCGGGATTTAGAGCAAGAGAGACAAATGCAACCTCCTCAGAGACGGCCAACACGGCTGCTTGGACCGCATGTGCTCGAGCTCCCTGACGGTCATCAGACACGGATACAATAGCTGCATTAATATTATCTATACAACTTAATTCCTGGATCGCTTCACTCCTGTAATAGATACATTTCATCTATAGTTCATAGAAGGCAAGTGTCTGTGCTTGTCTGCATTGCACAGCATTATGATGCAACATGATTACCGCTGGTAGAAGGAGGGGTGTGCGTGTGTGGAGATTATAAAAAAACACATTTTGCCAACCATTTCTGTTATGATGGTTGCAGGACATTATAAAACCACCACTAATGCTGGATATATGCCACTGTTCTGCAGTATGAAAAACAATGAGGATATATTTTTGTATATACAAATGAAAATAATTCTATTGTCAACTTGGAAACCATCCTAATCCCAAAGGAAACAGGTCTACGTGGTATTCTTCACCTTATTGCAGCTATTCCTGCCTGTAAGGAGAGCAGGTATCTGGATGTAATGTTCCAGTCAGAGCTACTAAGAGGCTTTTCCTATTCTAGGTAACAAGCAGTGGGCCAACACTAACCAGCACACTGTAATGCAAGACAGTAGGCCATCCAGGGACTAAGAGGTTTCCTCAAGCTCTACTTTGTGTCCTCCGTGTGTTATCATTACATTCAAGTCACAGCACTATGGATCTGTTTGAATAAATACCCAAAGATCTTTGAACAACTCTGGATGTTGTATTTCAAGGAACCTTAAAACCTGCTTTTACTGATTTCCTCTGAGAGGGAAACAAAACGTTGCAGGGCTGGAAACAAAACAAAGAGCTGAAAAACACTAATGTACATGTTGCTCCACCTGGATGAACAAATACTGTCTGCTGCAAAGTTAATTTCCTCTACAAGTGGCCAGACAAATGTTAACGTATTATTTCATATGAAAATATTAAATATCAGAAAGTAACAGCCAAATAGACAAATGATAGACTGATGATCAAACAGTTATGGCAACTCAGAAATGTTTTTTAATGTTTTTTTAATCGTGCAGCAGACAGAATATTCCTTCACCCAGATTGTTAGAAGAGCATTTAAGGATTCTGGAAACACCTTGAGAACAGCAGTGAGTGCTGTTAAACAACACTTGGGGTTTTTCAAAGACTGACAGGTGAATGCTTTGCTCTGTGACCTGAATGTAATGGCAATGCACGAGAAGCACACAGGGCTGCTGTTATACAATATACAACTGCTATATATGTGGAGTAAAGTTTAAATTCCAGAATCACACAGCCAGAGTTCACAGCAGGTTCAACAGCCATAAGTGAAAGAAAAAAGGGCAAAAAAGAGATTAAATTCATCAGATTATCACAGGCCATTAGTTATGCAACTCTCTCTGAAGCCCGTCGTTTTCAACTAGACACATGACATAATACAGACGTGTGGATATGAATCTCTGTCTGCCATTCTGACCGTTTTAGTGAGTGCAATGATGTGGAAAACGGCCTCACACAAAGATTAACGCCCAGTGCAACAGATGGTGCATTCTCCTACCCTTCCTGTTCGGTGCGTTTGCGTGCACACACACACACACACACACACACACACACACACACACATATATACATACACACAAACAAACACGAAAAACACGAGAATATTTGCGTATTTTACCTTTTTCTTGGGTGGCATGGTGGTTACAGCGGTCCACCGGTGTTATCCCACGGCTGTAACGACCAAATGAGATTATCGTTCAACCGGCTCCAGTAAATGAGACATGGACAAGTATGCCATGAGACTGAGATTACCTCTGAGACAGGTGGATGTGTCCGAGGACGCCGTTAAATGCAGCAAAAACACTTTTCTGTGAGCGCCGTTTTCTGCGTAAAGGTAAAATATTTCCCAAGAAAGCGCGACGCGCCGTCGGAGACGCAGATGAGTTGCGTGAGGGGTTTCACTTAAGTCTGTTGTATTGTGAGTTGTGTGTAGTTACCCTCTCCTGTGTCCTATGGGTATTAAAGGCTTATTTCTCGGTGCAGCATCTGTTGCGCCACACACCGCTCACTCTGACCTCCAGCACCGAACAACCCAAGAAGGTGTCCAACCCGTCCGCACTGTCCATGCGTGTTAACTAACGCAAAGTGAGGAGTGTCTCATTTATGCTGTTGAGCAGAGTTGGCTCCCTCCGCTGTGTGATGCCTCATTATGTGCGTGCGAATGCGTGTGTACATCCAAACAACTTCCCGCGGTTTGGCTGCACAAATGGGAGAATTATAATGGCCTGGCTCCAAAAGAGAAAGATCAAATTAAAAAGCAAGCACCACATTATTCCTTTGTGCAGCGAATGTACATCATACAACTGCAGACAGACCCACTCATCACCCAGAGTGATATTCGTTCACCACATTGGTTTAGTGTCATTATGTCACTTTTATTAAAACTCCTACATGCCATGCATCAGCCACACACACAAGCTGCCCGTCCTGCGCACACCACTGATTGTTCTGCTTGTATCCTTAAGTTACCCTCATACTGTGAGGATCTGCCTTCAGTGGGGAGCACTCGAGATGATTAAATTGATAAGATCTCTTTCTCTCGAGGTCTTTCATATCTTAAAGAAACTTCACACTCTTCAAATAAAACATCTTACGGAGGATTTCGTTTTCATTTTCTCAATTCATGTCCACACTAAGGCCACAACCTGTGACGTCCAGGGGTCACATGACACTGATCCTTTCTAAGGGGTCACAAAACTGCTTTTTTTTTGGGAAAGAAATCAAGACCATTTACTGAATTATCAACTAATAGTAAGTTATGATGCACTTGTAGCCTACGAGGACTTTTATACATTTCATACTGAAATATTGTGTTGTTTTTGTACAGCTACGAACGGATTATGTTGAAGAGTACGTTTTTACCTGATAATATGATAATATAACTTGGATAAAATTAAGCATATCTATTATAAAGTATAAAGCTTTACTAATACACCTACAGTTTGACTTTGCACCACCTGGACCGGCTACAAAATTAAAAGGGCCAGTTCACTGAAATTACAAAAATGAATAATTCTATAGTATCTAACCGTGCAGATAGCTTTCAGGGTTTTAAGACACCAGTGCCATGGCTTCTGGCTCCTCCCAATATAATGGAGGAGAATGGACACTTTGTTTGTGTTGTTGTGAAAATGTACATTTAGAAATTCAGAAGCAACTTTTTCCCTCTTAATAATCCTCAGAATAGACTGGCAGGGACTATGTCTTCTATTATTTATTTGGGGTGGCAGTAGCTCAGTCAGACCAAGAATGGAGTGTAAACTGGACTTTTTACCCTTCTTGGTATTGGAACAGTTCTTCATCAGCTCCAACTATTTACCGATGCTAAGCCGTGATACGCATGAAATGAACATATAATATATAAAATAAAATAAACTGGATACACACGCTAATATTGGTGTAAACAGAGTATAAGTAACGCTGTGCGGTCCATTTGTCACTGAAGCCTGTAACCCGGACAGCCATGCAGGGGACGTTGCCAGATGGCCGATACGGTGAGGAACCAAAATCTCCAGGGGGAGCTTTGGGAGACGAGGGACACAGATGAGTGACATAACTGAGAAGGGAAGGGAAACAACGTCAGCTGTGATAGTGTGGAGCAAGAAGCTGTGACACTGACCTCTGGGTCAAATACACATCTGGACCTACAATACACACAGCTGTACGCACACACACGCACACGCACACGCACTCACACACACACACACACACACACACACTCACACACACACACACACACACACACACACACACACACACACACACACACACACACACACACACACACACACACACACACACATCATTATCAATATTTCTACTGCTGGAGTGGACATCACCATCAGAGGTCAGACTCCTGTCAGCTGTGACAGAGAAAAATAAAAAGTAAATGGAAGGTCGCAACATTTGGACCATGACCTGGGACGAACCAGACTCGGGGCTTTACTAAATCTGCTCCATGACACCTCAAATCTCCTCCAGCGAGAGCCAACTCTCCTCCAGTTCCAACAAAACACTCAGACTGAGTCCCTGCTTACTTTGACTCCCTCTAAGCATAACTGTGAAGTTGTTACATAAAGCATTCGGATCATTCCTGTGCTGCTGAAACGAGCTGCTCATGCAATGCATGAAGAAACGGTGAAGGAAGATAGTCACACACTCACAGCCACGATGCGAACACCCTCAACACCCTGAAGAAGACTGTCCTGTCGAAACGTTGGTAAATTATTAAATCATTGTTTTCATCGTGGCTCTCTACTGGAGTGCGTTCCTCCTCTCTCCTCATACATGAAGAAGCTCAAATATTCTCCTCACCCACTGAACCATATTTACACTCATTCATTAGTGTAACGCACCCTCCATGTACATTCTCTTCAAGTACATGTGGAGCTGAAGGCTGCTGCTTGTGCTTCAATTAAATATGGAGGACAAATCAATGGAGTATTTCTAAATATAATATTGCAATAACAAATCCTGAACAATCATGAGACCAAACGATTTAACTTATTTAATGTTCACATAGTCTTTGCAAAATCTATTTTGGGGCCTAATAAGGTTAAACATAATGTAAATACGGCCTCAGAATAAACATCTCCTTCTCCTGACAGACAGAGTCACTATCTCTCGACGCCGTAAATAACCCGTCAGTCATCCCACTCCCGTACACGGCACACGTGTTCATGTGCATGTGCTCTCACACATATATAAACAAACATCTGCCCCTAAGCTTCCTACAACCAGAATGTGTGTGTGTGTGCGTGCGTGTGTGTGTGTGTGTGTGTGTGTGTGTGTGTGTGTGTGTGTGTGTGTGTGTGTGTGTGTGTGTGTGTGTGTGTGTGTGTGTGTGTGTGTGTGTGTGTGTGCAGTCAAGCTGGGGACAGTAGTGCAGGGCAGGGCTGACACGCACAATACCAGGCAAAGCTCCAGAGCTCGGCCCTCCACTCTTCCCTGCTCTCTGTCCACACAGCTAGAAACCACACATCTGCTCTCTGCAACAACAACAAAAAAGACTCCAGTATTGTTTGCAATTGGACAAAACCAAAAAGAATTTAAAGCAGGCTGGAAAAGAGCACAGACAGCTTTAAAGTTTTGGACACATAGAGGCGGCTGCACAAAAGCACAATCATAGACGATGGTTTTATCTGTTCTCCATCTGAAATCTTAAATTAAGCCTACGAAACATGTTCCTTCGGTGCAAAACTAAACGGCTATGTGCTGAACGTCCTCAAATTATAGATGTAGCATTCGTTATGAGAACAGGCAAAGATAACAAATTCCAAAGCAGATCAGGCTCACAGAAATGCAAAAGCACACAAACTGAACTCCGATAATCCACCTGCAGCCCTCCATCCAGAGGCAGTACTCACCCAGGAGACATTTTTGTTCTTGGGCACTTTTGACATGGCTTGCAGACGGAGAGGTCAAGTGCCCGACTCCCGAAACTCCCAGTGTCCTCACACACACACACAGATCCCAGTCCACCTTCAGCAGCAGCAGCCCGCTCGGAGACGGGCTTTTCATTAGACGTCCTCCACTGTTTCCTCCACTGTTTGCCCCCCTGTGCCAACAACCCTCACCAGATTTACATCTGCCTGGAGCGTCGCCCTCCAATCACACCCGGCTAAACATGATCCAAAACTGACTCAAGAAGGAAAAGGAGGAGGAGGAGGAGGAGGAGGAGGAGGAGGAGGAGGAGTGGGAGTGAGAGGAAGAAACAAAGATAGTCCAACACCAAAAGTTCCCGTCAGAGGCAGAAATAGAACATGCAGAAAACTTCCTTCAGTCTTTCACCTGAATCCTCCTCTTCCTTCTCCTTTTCAGTGGCTGCCTGCTCTCTTCAGATTCATAAACCCTGTATGAATATGAAAGCAAACATCTGGCTATGGCCCCTCCTCCGTGATGCCGGAGGCTGGGGCCAGCAAACGGCCAATCCTGCCCTCCTAACATCTGTGAGAGGAGAGATTGAGAAGAGATGGGTGGAGGTAGAGAGAAGTGGAGAGGAAGGAAGGGAGGGATGTGGTGATAGATGTGAGAGCGGGGTAGGAGAGCAGAGCAAGAGAGATGGAGGGATGGTGAGTACATCACGAAGGTGGGAGAGCGAGTGAGGATGGAGGAGGTGGAGAAGGTGGAGGAGGTGGAGGAGGGACGACTGGAGAGGACCAGTCAGCAGAGGGCAGGTTACTGATCCCTAACATGAGATTAAAGGGGAAAAACATGTTACATTGAATTGGTTACTGCAAAATATTTCTCCGTAATTTGCGCCTCAATTTTCCCACAGAGACAGAAAATCTCATTTGTCATTTTATATTCTCTTTGCAACTTTGTGTTGCTGTTCATGTCAACTCGCATTTGTTATTGTAATGGTGCTGCTGAGAGTAGAAGAGATGGATTGATAGGATAAGAGCTTGATGGCATTATAGATGACTCTGCAAATCCCAAACTAAGTTTTAACGTGAGCTCCTTCTGAAGCCACGATGTCCTGAACATACTGCATATACTGCAAAAAACATCTTGGGAAATGAGCTTTATTAGCTTTCTTCACGGGAGCGACATGGGAACATCGATACTCTACCACTCTCATGTCTGTACTTAAAGTGCGGCGCTGGAGCCAAGAGGTGATTAGCTTAGTTTAGCATAATTGCAAGCCTGTCTCTCCAAAGTTAGAAAACACATCCGTACACGTTTGTGTAATGTGTAACATCACTATTTCTTGGTGGTCGCAGCCAAACGCAGTGAGTACGCAGAGATGAAGCACAGAAATATTACTAATTATTATTATTATTATTAATACAAGCTGTAATTCAACCTGAAACCACACATTGGCTTTCACTTTTAGGGGAGAGTGGGGTAAGATGAGGCCATTATTACTTATGTTGTCCTCTAGGTATGAAAAAAGCTTTGACATAAGACAAGCAAAACTATTTACTTTAAAGGTTTTATAATAATAACATGCTAAAACATTTGAAAGTAACACAAACCTACGTAACTGAAAGTAACTAGTTAGCCAGGCATGCTAACATTAGCAGCTCACATTTGAGCAGTTTAATCAATTCCTTACACTTGTGGAAAGGCTAAAATAACAATAATGCACAGTCTCTCACTAAAACCACGTAGCTTTAACATGTGGAGAAATTCAAAGCTCGCCTGCCGTGCCCAGGTACTGTACGGTTGCTAAACTGTGGTTTGGTGAACGGTCTGCTTTGGTTTAAGAGAGAGCAAGGCTAACTGTTCCCCCCTGTTTCCAGTCTTTACGCTAAGCTAGGCTCCAGATTCGTATTTAACACACAGATGTGAGAGAGTGTTAAATACTCTCAGAAAGAAAGGGAATAAATGTGTCTTTCAACATTTGTAACTGTCCCTTTAAAATGTATTCCGATTAACAAATTGAAGGAAATATATCTCAACCCAAATGTCTAGTCTACCGCAAATTAATACAAATATATATAATTTACATGCATATATTTAACTTCTGCACTATTTTATGTCTTCGATACTCATTCTGTTTTTCACTTAAGTGATTTCCTTTGATAGATATTTAACGAGCATTGTCAGAGGGAGCCTCATGCCAACACCTGCTTCTCTGTAAGTGTGCGTGCGACATTAAAGAACTGAAACTAAACTATTCAGAAACAGTATATTTAATTCCAAAAAATTTGCCACAGCTTCCAGTTATCTTTTTTTCCCCACTTTATAAGCAATTCATGTAACCCTGCTGTGCTCCTCTAAACTGCATTTCTAAGAATAAAGTAAATTATTAAATAAATAGCCCATAAGAGCTTTTTTGGTCCTGCACAGATACTCGTCTGTGATCTACCGCACCATCCCATCGCCTCCGGTGAAGTAGAAAATAGCAGTGCGAGTGTTGAGTGTGGAAACAAGTCAATACCAACCACAGCTTGCAGCGTGTTTACCAAATCCACAGGATTTTGATTCAGCGTTACAATCAATGTCTACCTTAGCGCTGTATGGATCTGTGGTCCTTATAGATTCACTTCAACAAGGGAGGTGGGCTACAGGGGGAAGGAATCTCAACCTCTGCAGTATAACTATTCAAGAGATGCTGCAATCGGCAGAAATGTGCTACCAAAGCCAAAAATGTCCAAAGAAACAGTGGAGGTAAGTGTGTTCCCTGTAAATTAATCAAAACCCAGCAGGATATTCGGGTCATGCTTTGAGAAAGAGCTGTAGTGTCTCCACATGTAACCTCATTTCTATAATCAGATCAGAGCTCAAAACAGGTATTACAATAAACTCCCTGTGGCCACTAATAATCAGACAAGTAAAATACTTCTGCTGGTGTTGTGTGTTCATTTGCATTTTGAAGCCTCTCCCAACAGTCACATCAGGTGATTGTCTTTACAATCCTGCTCCAGCTGATGTGCAGGTGCACGGCAGGTGAATCACAGCTGTGATCTGCGCGGTAAAGCAGTGATTTTCTAACAATGGCTTTCTGAATTCTTTATACTATAATTGTCACTGTAAGTAGAGATTCTCCCAAAGTAAAGTGATGTATTAACATACTAACTAAATACTAACACACGACACATGATAAAGCTGGATTGACTGTATATTTTATAAGTTAAAGGCAAAATAGCACACAGTGCACATTTATATAGACGCAGCGTTTTCCTCCAACAAGTGGAGAGAAATGTGAGGTTTTTTCTCATGAAATATCTTTTTTCTAAGGTTTAACAGATTTATATAACGGAGATAACTGAGCCCTTCACCTGTTGGCCGAGCCGTCCTCCTGACACACTGACTGAGGAGCAGAAACTAAAGCAGGGAAC